>NC_133860.1:53414366-53696866 GCF_047830755.1 Zonotrichia albicollis
ATCTTTCTTGTAGGCTCCCTTCAGGTACTGGAAGGTTGTGATTAGGTCACCTCTCATCTCCAGGCTGAGCAATCCCAATTCTCTCAGCCTTTCCTCACAGGAGAGGTGCTCCTTCCCTCTAATCATTTTTGTGGCTCTCCCCTGTACTTGCTTCATCAGTTCCATGTCCTTCCTGTGCTGGGACCCCAGAGCTGGATGCAGGGTTCCAGGTGGGCTCTCAGCAGAGCAGAGCAGAGGGGCAGAATCCCCTCCCTCCCCTGCTGCCCACGCTGCTCTGGATGCAGCCCAGGACACGTTTGGCTCTCTGGGCTGGGAGTGCCCATGGCTGGGTCACGTCCAGCCTCTCATCCCCCAGCACCCCCAAGTCCTTCTCCCCAGGGCTGCTCTGCATCTGTTTTTCCCACAGCTTGTACTGGTACTGGGGGTTTCCCCAACTTTGTACTTGGTCTGGTTAAACCTCAGAGATTTTCATGGGCCCATTCCTTGAGCTTGTCCAGGACTCTCTGGATCTCTCAGGCATCCTGTCCCTTGGGTGTGGCAACTGGACCACCTGGTGTCATCAGCAAATTTGCTAAGAGTGGACTTGATCTTTTCACCTCTGTCATTAATGAAGATATTAAATAACAATGGTCCCAATATGGTACCCTGAGGTTCATCACTTGATGTCCCTTGGGATGCTAAGCCATTGACCATTACCCTCTGTATGTGTCTCTCCAATAAGTTCCTTATCCATTTAACAGTCCACTCATCAAATCCATCTCTTTCTAGTTTCTAGTTTCGAGAGGCTGTTGTGGGGGACTTGTAAAGATAATTTGGTTCACCTAAGTGTTGGACTTGATTACTGCTGTGGACCCCCTCTAACTAAGAATATCCTGTGGTTCTATACTGCTTCAGCTGTTTGCTGTGTTTGCTGTACTGCTTCAGGTGAAGATGAACAATGAGGTTTAAGCAGTATGACTACTCAGCAACGGAGAGGAGAAGGTATGCACTCTACCTACCACTGCCAGATGAAAATACTTCTGCAAATACTTTCCTTCTAGTCAGCTGTTCTAAAAGGAAGAAACTGAAGGGAGTAAAATGGTGTTTCTCTTAAAAAAAATGCATTTGTCTCATGTCTTCTACAAAAAAAAAGACAAAGTATTTTTTTCACTGAGTACTGAGAACTACTTATCTCTGAGTGGGGCAGGGCAGGGGGGTATTAGGGGTGTGGGGCACAGAAAGAGATAGAAACACAGCCAGTATAATTGACTTCTTATTTTCAAGTACCAGGTAACTGTTGAGCTGTTTTAAAGATTCCTTAATGCATTTCATGTATGACCCTTGTTACTGCAGGATTTTGTGCTTACCTTGTGAAAGGTTCATGTTTTGCTCCTAAAATAACTTCATGATTTAGACAGTTTTGGGGCAGCTTATCCACAGTGTCTTACTTTCTCCCAAGTACAAGACAGAAAAAAAGCTACGTGAGTTAAAATTTCAGTACTAATTCAATTAACTGTCCTGAGGTAAAGAATATTTTATTGTCTCTGAGAATGAGCTATCCATGGTTGGAGTTATTTGATTATTAAAAGAAGTCTGTCATAAAATCAAATATTTTGTTTGGGTTTCTCTAGCATGGAATTATTTGCAAAGTTTGAGGAAAAAGCCCTTCTTACATGTTTTATTTTTAATAAGTTTTAAGCCACTAAATATAAGGCCACCCAAAACATAACCAATATCATTTTACTGACTTTGTTGTTGATGGTTTCTTTTTTTTTTTTTTTTTAATTAATGTGTTAGTACTGGACAGGTAGCTGCCTTTCTCAACACTCTGCTTTTCACTCTATTATTTCTTTATATTTTTTCAGGATGTGAAGATGGAAAAGAAACAGTGGGTCATCTGGCCTTACATTTGCTACCACCAGACTCCAAATACTTCTGTTACAAGACTGTGGACATTGCAGTTCACAAGAATTGACTGAAGAAGAGAAGGAAATAGCAAAACACCTACTTTCTGTTGCAGACTCTTTTGCTTAAAATGTCAGATATGACAACAGCATTTTCTTTTCTATTTCTGCTATTTTGTTATCATATTACCTCTTTGCTGTTGAAGGAAAACTATCCCCAACAAAGGGGAGTTTTAAGCAGGAAAAATATCCTCAGAACATTATTCCTCAATTGGGAAAACAAAGTCAAATAATCCCTGATAGCAGCCTTTACTTTGACTGCCACCAATGATGAGAATAAATAAACTCTGAGAGCGGACTGTCAAAAGGGCAGGAAGGATTTGCATAAAGGTGACTAGCTGGTGTGGCCATGTCTAATTCAGTACACAAAATATAATTATAGACAAAAATTTTAACTGTAGAATGTGATGTAACAGAGCGCACATCTAAATGTACCTAAGTCTGCATATGCTCAGTGTATGAGAATACTCTCAGTCATAGCAAGTACCTATGATAGCTGTTCCAGGAAGAGCAGCCAGCACTACCCAGGAGTTCAGCACATATCTTGAGTAAACATGAAAAGAGATCCCCATTTACTGCCTTATTCCTTGCTAAAGGCAGTAGTTCTAGTCTAAGCATGAAACCTAATAGTGAGAAAAACCAGAAAAAGAACCCCACTTTTGACACTTACTGACCTCCTCTCTTATCAACAAAGTGTCATATCAAGACTCCTTACAGCTCCCAAGATGACAATAGCTATGCTGCTACACTTCAAAAATACCACAGCTGAATAAAGTCAACCAACAGCAATAGGGCTGCTATCACCAAGCTTCACACAAAGAAGTGGTGCCATGGTTTTACTCCAGCTGGTAATTAAGTACCATGGAGCTGCTGATCATTTCCCACACACCCCCACAAAGGGAAGAAGAATATGAAAAGAAAGGTAAGCTTCATGGGTTGAGATAAGAATGATTGAATAATTGAAACAAACCAACCAAAACCAATAATAATAGTAATGATGATGATGATGATGATGATGAAACAGTAATGATGAAAAGAATGATAATCATCATCATCATCTTCATCATGATGTTACACAGTCCAAGAGAAACAAGTGATGCATAAAAAAATTGCTCACAAACCAGTGGCTGATGTAGAGTGTGTTCCCAAATGTCAGTTAGCCACTTTCCAGGCAATTCATTGTGCTTATGTACCACACACAACTTTCCATGGTAAGGAATATTCCTTTGGCTAAATTCACCTGTTTCAGCTGTGTTCCCTCACACGAACTTACATGAGACATGGCAAAAAGTCTTTGACTTAAAGATTAAGTGCTACTTAGCATAAAATTATCAGTGTTATCAACATTATGTTCATACTAAATCCAAAACACGCCACTGTACCACCTACTAGGAAAAAAAAAGAACTCTATCCCAGATGGAACCAGGACAGGTGGACAGAGAGACAAATCTAGTAGTCTTGAGCACTGAGTCAAAGTGGTTATTGTATCTTCACTATATGCACATTTGATTCCTGATCTCCCAATGCCTATATAGAAATATATAAGATAGACACATAACCCCCCCCCATATATACATATGCATACATTAAACATACATGTAAATATCCCTTTGTCCAAAAACACTGTGAAACCATGGGGAATAAGATTTCTGTGTAAGTGATACCTTTTAAAAAGGAGGTAGAAATTTGAAAAAGAGCATCTGATCCACTGGAAGTAACTGACAAGCTATTTTGCTTGAATAATACATCAAGGTCTGAATCTAAATTCATGCTGATTATTCATGTGGATGCTTCCCAGGGTGATGAAACCCTGCAAACTCTGAGATGTGCCATCTCAGTTGTGGTTGCCATGGGTATTATAATTTTACTAGGCAGGTGAAAATAGAATAGTCACCTCCAAAGACATCAAAGGCAAAGGAGTAAAGAGAGCTGTGTCAGAAAAGTCTGGTCCTCTAGCCATCATGTACCTGCTTACATGGACATTTGTATTATCCATCTACCCACATAGAACATCATGTGTTCATGGGCAGAACTCCCTCTATAATGGGAAATTGTCACCCTGTCACTCTTGATAAACTGTGACTCCTGTAAGGACTGCCAATTCTAAATAGATAAACAAAATTTTTTGCCCAATATAGAAATCTTGTATTCAGAGATCTGGGGTCTGATCTTATTCAGATCTATTCAGATTTTCTGATCTGAACTAGTGTGTGATGGATCTCACTATGAAACTGTAGGGGTGCTGACCAACCACCTTCCATGTGTGTCCATGAGGAAGAAGCAGCACAGTATGACAATTCAGATAGCCTTTCAACATCTCCTCAGCATGACTGAAAAGACTGTTAACTCAAATCTTTTGGTGCTGAGCTTTCCAGATTCCTTCTAGCATTCCTTATAAAGATTGTGGCGGATGAAAACTTGGGCACTGTGGGAACATGCCACTGGTAAGCTTTCTGGGATCAAGAGTTTCTGTCTTAGGTCTTTGGTGGGTACACTTAGATCTGTTTATCATGGTTTGCATTGTTTCCTTATCTTTTCTTAAGGCCAGACATTTGTATTTGTGACTGAAGAAATGTTAGGAATTATTTGTTTTTACATATGGGTTTCTCCAGAAGCTCCATTGCATTAATCAAAGTGTCAATATGGTGTTCTTCAGATTGCATATATGTCATCTTTGAGTACCCAGTTACTTGAACTTATTTAAGAAACATCTTGCCTTTTCTGAAATGCTGGAAACAAAAGGGTATTCCTAGTGAGACTCCAATTAATTGGCTGTACCACATGCTTCCGTGTTGCCAAGACACTCAAGAATGCATAGCTTTTGCAATTGCAAAATTATTGAATATATAAGGTTATCTGGTCTGATATCCAGCTCAAAGCAAAACCAACTCTGAGGACAGTTCAGGTGGCTCCAGTTGTCCAGTACTCCATTTGAAGTATCTTCAAAGACATTCCCGCTGATTTGAGCAACCTGTTTTGACACTTGACCACCCTTACTGTGGCTTTTTTTTCTTGCATCTAATCCAAAATTCCCTCAATACAGATTTGTTCACGGCTTCTTATCCTTTTAATATGTACCTCTGAAAACAGTCCATCTCTATAAAAGTAATCAAAGTCATCAGTTACCTGATTTCTCCATGTTCTTCTTTGTAAGCCTGAAAGAACATAAAGGATAGTTATGTTTCTTCTGGTCTGCACCAAAGTTTGTCCTTGCCTCATTACAACCTATGCAATGACACTGCTGACAACTGTTGGACTGAGTCTTTGTTAATGTGTCAGCTTCTGGAATCATGTGAGCCCTGTATCTCTAGGCGTCATTCTCTTCCAGTCTTTGGGTGGGTGGGGGGCCTTTATCTGCAATTGTCATTCTGTCTACATGTTTACTCACTACAAGAAAGGCATCTACGTGTTGGGGTGTGTCCAGAGAAGGACAATAAATCTGGTGAAAGGACTAGAGCACAAGTCTTATGGGAAGTAGGGGTTGTTTGACCAGAGAAAAGAGAAAAGGTTGGGGAAGATGTTATTGCTATCTTTCTACCTGAAAGGAGATTGTATAGAGGAAGAGGTCAGTGTCAACACAATAAACTGAGAGGAAATTGGGTCATGTTGCACCAGAAGTTTAGATTGGTTAAGGAAAAATTTCTTCACTGAAAAGCCTGTCAAGCATTGAATCAGACTTCCCAGGAAAGTCTGAGTCCCCAGCCCTGGAGGCATTTAATAACTGCGCAGATGAGGCACCCAGGAACGTGGTTTTGTAGTGGCCCTGGCAGAATGAGGCTAATGGCCAGACTTGATGATCTTAAAAATCTTTTCCAATGTAAACAATTCTGTAAGTATATTTATTATGGACTGAAAAGAAAAGTGTGTTCATTTTCATAAATGAAACAAGTAGAAGGTAGAATAACACAAGTTATTCTAGAATAACACAAGTTATTAACAGGGAATCTAATATGAACATGAATCTTTTTGCTTCTGAAAGCAAGATAATTTCATGCCAAACTGCCTGGATGCCTGAGGAATTCAATTGCTTTTCACATCTGAAAGTTCATTTTATTCATTCCTCATTTTTAAACTTCCTTGAAAAAAATTCTAACATGCTCAGTTTTAACTGAACATCTTCAGAACTATTATTAGCTCAATTTATTTTCTCAGCAGTGTTACCATAATTACTAAGCAGATGCAGCAAACCTGGTTTATAATCCTGTTAGTTTCTGTAAATTAGGATTAGCTGGATGCAAAGAATACATACCATGGTTTAATTTCTTATTTTCATCAATGCTATCAGAATTTTATTTTGCATTAAAAAGCACAAAATTTCTAACATGTTTAACCCCACAAAGAATCTTGAAACTGCAACTTAATTTCATACATATCAAGTTCCAGATGTTTCCAGTCCAATTCTTCAAGGAAATATATATCCCACTTTCTGTAACTATTTGTCTTTAGAAAACAATGGTGATTGGAAAATGGAGCTCCATTGACTTTTATTCAGTTAAAAAAAATGCTAAAATTATATTTTAGTTCTAAAGCATAAGAAGGAATCTCAGCAGCTACAGGTGAGATGTTCCATACCAGTATTCTCTGACATTCTTCCTGCATGGGGTGCCATATAGGTAGAAATAAAAAGTCAAATTCAAAGAAGCTGTTGTTTATCTCACAGAGATAGTCACATATTTTGTGGTATTACTGTCTACTTAATATAAGCTAGGATTTTGTTTGTTTGTTTGTTTTTGGGGTTTCTTCCTTTGTCAATGATCTCATACAGTAAGTCAAAAAGTCCTGCCCCTGATTTTTTTGGGATTCTGGTCCAAAGCATCTAAATGGAATAAAATGTTCCCTCTTGAATTAGTTTTGTATATGTAAGTGAAATAATAGAACATTATCTGCTGCTGGTCTCCATGAGATTCAGTGTAGCTGAGTCATAGCCAAAAATGTTTAATAAAATGTGTTACACTTTTTGTCAGCTACAGCAGAAAGTCTGCACACTCGCTTTTTGGGCCAGCCATTGTGTGTCCTTGTGTGGAGTTTGCTTCTCTTGTGGCAAGGCTGAGGCTCAGCAGCAAGTAGCATTCCTTGGAAGCAGTGTCATCCTTCAGGCAGTAGGGAGGCAGTGCAGCCACCCCTGCTGCACCTTTTCTAAGGGCAGTGAGTTTTGATAACCATCAATCAGCTGTTTGTGAACTTTAAATGAGAAAAACAGAGGAAGAAAGCCAGAAGTAGTGAAAAGACACAAGGCCTTTTGGCATGAATGTCAAAGTAGTGTTGATTAGCACTTATACAGACAAGGAGGGGCAAATGTAATTTCTGATACACTGTGCAAATCAAAGCCTTCCAGTGACATGAAAAACCGACTAATATGAATAGTACACTGACAACTGCCTGACTTTCCTGCTCCATCCATCCCTTCCTATCTTTATATGTCAGAAGAAGCAGGAATTTTCTGAACAGGACTTTCTGAGCAAATAGGAATCCTCCCATTTCCTTAGGGGCAATTCAGGTCCCCTTAAAATTGCAGAATTCTAAAGTGGCTGCTAAGAGTACCCTCATTGTTCTGCAGCTTGTACTAAGAAAAAATTAAAACTGACTATTATGAGACATAGATTGAGATTTTTCAATCGTTTCAGCTACCGATAAGGACAAGTGAAAACCCAGGACACAAGCCTTTTGCAGAAAACACCCTTTCTTTTGATTGAATGCCTTTTGAAATTGCCCTCATTATGGTGCAAGGTAACATGCAGTGCGGTTGCCTCTCAAAGTGACCCTGCTAGAGATTGCCACTTGTGAGAAAATCCATTCAAAAGTGGAGGCTGGATTAAATTGTCTAGTAGGTCAAATGGCACTAGTTAGAGAAATGAAGAGAGGTGCTTCAGTCCAACAATTCTCTGGTAAGTTAAGCAACAATAACAAATTCCATGAATACAAATGCACAAAGAACAGGGATGAAAAACTGCAAGAGGCAGGTGAGAAAGATCTCCAAATTCTTCCTCCTTCCAGGCTCCACTGAGTAGAAGCAGCTCTTCAGTCATTGAAGAATGATGAGATCTCAGAAAATAAACATGCCATGTAGTCTGGAAACACCTACTTTAAAACCTTTAAAAAGTTGCTTTCGTCTGTGGTGTCCCTGGATTATCTCACTATTGTCAAGGCTGTACTGCAGCCCACAAGTAGAGTTTTTGAATCACCTGTCAACAGTAAAGTCTGGCTGGTACAGCAGGGGTGTCAAAAAGAAGCCCTGTTCCCTCTGATCTGTCAAAGCCCAGTGAAAGGCTCAGCTCAATCTATGGGCAAGAAAAAAATAGATGAAGAAAACGCAGGGCTCTAGCATTATTGACTCTAGTCACTCATGAATGGACAATCATTTTGGTGTGCCTCCACACTCTGCAGATATCAATGCATTCAACAATCAGCTTTCCCCTAAACACATGGCAGTTTTCCTCCTTGACCTGTGATGAGGACAAGGCACAGCACAGAGGCTATTTGCAGGAGTCATGGAGGTGAATAGGAAGGGGAGATACACTGGTTTGAAATTGGTTTCTTTTCTGGGGTTTCCTCTGACGACTTTCTGCTCATCATTTTTCATTTCAAAATACAAGGACCAATCAGTCATCTGTGTGCTTTTCTTTTTTGCTGAACAGTACTTGGAAGTCAACACTCACTGCAGGTTACTGAGTGAAACAAAAAATGGAAACAGTATGCTGCAGGTTATTTACAGATTGCTGCTGAGCAAATTTAATCACAGACCTCTGTAACTCCATCATCATTTCCCTTGATGAGAACATCACAGACTTAAATTTTGTAAAGGAGGTGGAAAATAGACTTAATACACATGTAACAGTAACAGGCTATTCTGCTATGATGGGAAGTGGCACTGTAGTAGGACCAATACATTTCATCAACTTTTGCATTGTAGTTGAGACTCTTAATGGCCATTAAAATTCCCCTGGCATTTCCCTGAGAAGGTAACCAAGCCCCCTCAAGGAAGCCTTCATTTTTAGACCTATTGAGAGGACAGGAAACATCATAATAGTCTTGGTTAGTTGCCTTTTTATGAATTCTTTTCATGTAAAAATCATTAAAAGAACAGCAATATATATGTTGGAGGTCGGTGCAAGTGCCTGTGTGTATCACAGATCAAGTTCAGTGCAAGTGCCCGTGTGTGTCGTGGGTCATAAAAAGGTTTTTAATTATGAAAATCAATTATCTGGGAGTTTCAGTGTACTTCCACTCATTTTGGAACTGAAATTACCTTCGGGTTTGTATAATAACATCTTGTGATTCCATCTATGACAACTCCTTTTTAATGGAGAGAGGTGAATTAATAATGATCAGAAAATCTGGAAAACAAATGTACTGTGGCTGAGGACAACCATTGCACGTTGCAATTTGTGCTGGTAAAGGTCCCTGTATCTTTTTTAGCTTGCTGGTGTAATAAAGCACAACAGTAATTGGACTCAAACAACCTAATTTAGTCTTAATTTAATCTTTCAGTTAAATCTGAACAACACTTTTAGAAATAAACATATGATTACTATTATCTCCTGTTCTTTGCTTTCAGAGTATCTCATCTTTCAAAACCCCGCTGATGTTGCCCTGCCTATTGGGTTTGAGTGGCAAGTAGTAAAGGGGCTGCAGGTGAGATGCTGCCAGAAATTTCCCCCACATTCAGCAGAGCTGACACCAGCCATCTCCAAGGTGGATCCATCACTGGCCAAGTCTGAGCCCATCAGTAACAGAGGATGTGGTTCTGGGACAATGCATTTAAGTAGGTGGAGAAAACCTGCAGTGGAGCAGCAGTCAGAGAGAGGAGGGAGAATGTATGAGAGAAACTGCCCTGCAGATGCCCAGATTGGTGGAGAAGAAGTGGGAGAAAGCTCTCCATGTGCCAGAGCAGAGATTCCCTTGCAGCCTGGCCTGAAGATCAGCGTTAGGCAGGCTGTCTCTCTGCAGCTCATGGATGTCCACAGTAGAGCACAAATCCACCTGCAGCCCATGGAGGACTTCAGGTGAAAGCAGGTGACTGCCTGAAGAGGGCTCTGACTTTGTATAGAGAAGAGCTGACAGGACCTGTGGACTATGGAGAGAGGAGCACAGGTTTGCTGGTGGAACTTATGACCCCCTAGAGAGACTCATGCTGGAGCAGTCTGTTCCTGAAGGACTGCATTCCATAGACAGGTCTCATGCTGGAGCAGTTAATCAAGACCTCCAGCCCATGTGGAACTTGTGTCCCCCTAGAGAGACTCATGCTGGAGCAGTCTGCTCCTGAAGGACTGCATTCCATGGACAGGTCTCATTATGGAGCAGTTAATCAAGACCTCCAGCCCATGTGAAGGAGAAGGACCCAGGTTGGCAAAGTTAATGGAGGACTGTTTCCTGTGGCAGGAACTGCATGCTGGAGCAGGGCAAGAAAAAGAAGGAGCAGCAGAGACAGTGTATGATGATCTGACTACAATCCTTATTTCTCATCCTCTTGCTGTGCTGTTGGAGGGTGGGAGGTAGAGAAAATCATGAGTAAAATTGAGTCCACAAGGAAGGGACAAATGGGGAGAAGGTGATTTAACATTTGGTTATATTTCCTATTTTCCTACTCTATTTTTTTTTTGTAATAAAGAAACTAACTTCTCTGAGTCAAGTCTCTTTTTCCAGCGACAGTAATTGGTGAGAGATCTCTCCCTGTCCTTTCCTTGACTCATAAGCCTTGGGTTGTATTTTCTCTGCCTTGCCCCATGGAGGAGAGGAAGAATAGAGTTGCTTTGATGGGCAGCTGGCATCCAGCCAGAGTCAACTCACAATTCTGTACTTCTGTGAACAGTTTTGGTTTTCTAGGTATTTCTACCTAAAACTACATACCATTATATTTCATTGCATTTAAAGCTATTAGACCTCTAGAGATCATCTAGTCCCACTGCCCTGCTGAGACAGGATCGCCTAGAGCAGGTTATACAGGAGAGTGTCCAGTCTGTGCTTTTCCAGGTCTTTGTCTCCTATTACTATCTGTATTTGTCTTTCTTGCTTGTTTCTATACATCTCCCCAAGCTTGCAACACATTCTAATTTAAGCCAAAAGAGCCTTTTGTGGCTTTCATACCTTGGGTTTTCTATTAACCTTTCATATTCTGATTTCCCTCAGTATTTTTATCTGCTTACCCAAACGACAAATCCTGTAGGCTTCAACAGAAAAGCAAACATTTCCATAGGTTTTCAGGCAAGAAACTCACCTTTGAGGATAATTATTTAGGCTGAGGTAACTAATCTGTAAGACTCCAGGTACACCGTAGGATTATTTTTTAAATTTTATTGTACTCATTAGAGCCCTCAGTGTGGAAATTGCCTGAACTGATGGAGTGGAAGTTTCAGTAATTGTTCTGTGGAATTTTGTCTCCTTCCAGTTCATGACTACTGAAAATGGCCATCACAACCCACCACATTTCAGACAATTTGGTCATTACCAGGTGAAGTTTCTGCTGTGCTGTTATTAAAGACTAGCATAGCTGTCTAAAAGTGCTTATACATTTTTTCTTCTCTGATGTTAAAATAAGACCATCTATCAGTCTGTCAGCTTATGTGAAAACCAGAATAAAACCTAATCTGGAAAACTCCACATATAGCTTCCTAAGTGTCAGCCATGTGAGTGTGATGACTAATTTCTAAGAAAGGGCCTCTGATGTCCAGTGTGACTTATTGCAGCATGTGTTAATAAGAATGGTGACTGAAAATTTGTACCAAATGTGAACCTGAAAGAATTGTGGACTAAAAATATCTTCTTCCAGTAAATTATATTGCATTAGAAAATTATGTTAGTTTAGGCATCCAGTGTGTTCCCTTTCGATTTGATTTTCATATTTTGTTTTGGTGTCATAGTTCTCAAACTTTACATCACAAGCACTATTAAATATGGGCAAAAAAAAAAATTCTCTAAAAAGGTTTCAACTATTTTAGGTCCAACTATTTCATTTCTCCAGATCACTTCAGCAAGATTTAACCAGTGCTATCTCTACATGTAAATAAAAGAAAGAAGTAAAGCTTTGAATTAAAAAACAGTTTTGTGTTGTTGGTGTTGCTGCTTTATAGCTTCCTTTCTGTCTAATTCTCTGTCTACTACAAAGAATTTCAGGTAACAGTAAGATACCATATCCGTCAGGAAATAGATAAAGGCTTTGAAGTCGCTTAATGTACATCTGGCAGTAGTATCAGGTATCTAACTTATTGACAGATACTGTACTTGGCACATGACACCATGATCATCCACTTAAATAAGGCAGCAGGCTCAACTTGGTAAGATTCCTCCAGTGTTACCCTTATAGAGCACTGATTTGCATGAAGTCTTGCTATAGGGGCATCTTTTTTTGTCATTTTGGGTTACATTATTTTGAGCTTGTCCTTCTGCATTTTTGGCATGCATTTCAGTGAGGGTACTGCTGTGTGTAGGGAGTTCCTTAGGGAAGAACACCCTGCTTGCTCATGTGAGAAGGTGAGGAGTCCCATTAGTGATGGGTATGTGAAGTGCTTACATCAATCCAGCCACCATTTTGGGTAGTGCTGGATAACAGAAATCCTTTCTTACTGGAACATCAGGATTTCAGATTTTCCATGTTAAGAACAAACCCTTACAACTGTCCCGGAAGACATCAGAGATATCAGTCTCACCTTTGACCCGTAGCAATCAATTATTATTTACTTCAGCTAAATATATGCTTGTGCTGGTTTTCCACTAGTAATCTTTTTTGCCAATTTCTGAATTTCCTTCAGCAACAAATTGAAGGCAGTATCAAACTTTGTAGTAACAAGGATTCTCCAGCTGCACCTTCAATACCCTCATAGCACCTAAAGGCCAAGGCCATCCTAGCCTATAAAATGTCCTTAAGCATTTATTTCCACATTCTCTGTCTCCTAATATTCCCAGAGATACTAAGGTGTAGTAACAGGCTTGATGGCAGAAGCACTGGAGTGAGCTTGAGCTAATTGATCTACAGAAGATACTTCAGGACTCCAATGGACCATGAGCTGTGGTCTTGTACATTACTAACAGACTGGCAATTCCACACTAAGGGATCTGAAAGGCTTTGTCAAGCTAAATTTAGTAATTTTTATGGGTAAAATCTGTAAGTCTTGCCGTGCTTCAGTTTATCAGCTGATTCTGAAAATTCACTCAGCTAAAAAAAGTGCCATTCTGTTCAATTAGAATAAAATACAGGATTATAATTGTAAAGGTGTTTGTTTGGTTGCCTGGTTTTTTAGAGAGAGAATTCCAGCTATGTGCAATCGGGGAACCCAGTAGGGTTATTTTATTTTTATGCAGGAACAAATAGAGAGAGAATCCAGAATCACTAGCATAAGAAGGAATAAAATGTTATTTATATACTAAATATTGCCTCTTTGGAAGGCCTACTTTACAATAAAGACTATCTACTTTTAGAGATCAAAGTGAGTTTTAGTAAACAAATGGCTGAAAAGCTACTTAAAAAAAGTGATAGGTCTGGCCATAACAGTTTTGAGATGAGAAATTGTAATAATTTTGTTGCTATGTGTACCTAAGAAAGAGAAAAGCCCTTTTTTTTTCATACCCTACCTCAATAATATGATGTATTAAGGCTCATTTTATCTCCTAGTATTTGCTAGATGTTTTAGATGGGTAATTTCTTGATAAACTGGTAATAAAAGAAACCTATGTAGAAAGAAGTATTTTTTTTTCTTGCTATCTCTCTATGGTATTATGTATCTTATTTATATTTTTTTCTATTGCTGTAGAAAAATGTAAACTTAAGAAGGGATTCTCTCAATCTATGTAAAGCAGTTTCCCATCCTGACTTCCAAAGACAGTCAGTTGCTCATTTTCTGCAATCCATAAATGAGGAGTTACCTTATCCATCACCTGGAACCCATATGCACCAGAAAAATCCCTACAAGTCAGCCAATCTCTGGAAGATGATATTTAATACATATTTAAAATACGTACATATTTTAATACATACGTATGTATTTAACTGACATAAAATGCGTGATGGTGGGGTTTTTTCTTGCAAGAAGTGCCTGTGTGTAAAAAAAGTGTAGTTACTGTATTTTAAAAACAACAAAAATTTGACATGATTAGATAAAACAGAAAAAGTGTATAATTTTTATTCTAGTAGGCCTAACTGTTATTAATATAGTAGGATGAAAATTTATTTACTTACATTTTCTTAAAAACCAGGGTTCCTATAAAAATGTAGTTCAGCTTGGTGTGTTGCTAATCAGGTTTTTTGTTGGCCTAAGCTGAGAATCCTCCCTGGAATTTTGCACTTTTGTATGCCATTACTGATTATTCTTTAACTCTGTGCTGGAGAACTTATGCATTGAAATTTCACTGAGAGTCACTTCACACTCATGTCAGTTCATTAAGGTATTGCTTTGGGGTTGCTGTACAGATGGTAAGATCAAAGTCAGTCTCAAAATACATCTCAGTATATACCAGCTCCATAAAGGTGATTTTAAAATATTTTCATTGAAACACAGTCAAAGGTAGCCTTAGAGAGTATTATATCCAGCTGCTTAATATTAGCTCCAAAGGTAATATTTCTCTACAAATTTATTTGCCTTTCTCTCTGTCATCTCTCTCTCCATCTGCTAGGGCTTGCTCTGTTTTTGGCCTCAGCTAGAAGTGAATGACAATACTTCCACCAGGAGTGGCACCTCCTTCCTTTTTCTCTGAGAACAGGTTGGCCTCACCTGCATTTGCATTCAAAGCAATCCCTGCCTCATGTTGCCGCACCTGGAAGTTATTTGGGAAGTGAATGTTTGTGAAGCTGCAGGGAGGTGCCAACCATTAAGTAGTAGGGATAGATTTTCTTCTTTAGCAGTAGCCTAAGTACACAGGTAGGATCATTGTAGATGCTGCTGACTCTGCTATCTCTCCAGTGGTACAAAAATGTTGAGATTCAAGCACATTCTCTATAAAACAAATTGTGAGCCTGATTTCCAAATGCCAGGTTGTGTTTTACATCCACTTTGCAATATGGCACATACAGGAACCATGTTCATTTATAAGATTAGATTTGTGTTTGGTTTCCATTTCTTCTTTCCACTGCTATCTTTTTATGCATATCGGTTATTTTGTGGGTCATGAAATTTGGTGGAAATTAAATGTAACATGTTAGTCAGGGAGAAAAGGTGAACCAAAATTCTTTCAGACAAGTTTATAGTACTTGAAAGTGTGCATAGGAAGATTTTTAATTATTGTTCATTTCAAAGGAGATAGGCAAGGTAGCATTTCAAAAGCTAAGGAAGTATTTCAAGTACATTAGGTTATAATGACAACTACTTTTAATACTAGAGCTTTTGAAATTATTCAGTGAGCTAAAATTTAGCAATTTTAGTAGAGGTATGAAAAAGTAGATATCACCAGAAGAATATAATAAAAGATCCAGTAACTGTAGTCCACACGGAGTCTTTATGCAAGAAAGAATTTGAAATGACTTTAGTAAGTTTTGACTAAGAACTGCCAGATTTGATCTACAGGCAGCAGTAACTTTCAGGGAGTAACACAAACCTCAGCTTGTGGCTTGAAAATTTGTTTATCTATGTTTTGTTTTCTTTGCAGATATGTGCAGGTGTACAGCAGTGGATCTTGGAAACAGCAGGCAAATAGATACAGATTAAAAATATGGACGTTTTTCATGAAGTAAGAGGCTGTATTCTCACTTTCTTCCGATAATGGGTATCTTCAGCCTTTACTGATATTTCATTGACAGACAAGTATCCTCAAGTCAAAGCACACATGTTTTACAAAGGAAATTAAAGAGAGATTCAAGATACATGAAACCTCATTCTTCCTCTTTCTGACTTGTGGGAGATTTTAATCCAATTTGCAATAACAACAGTCTGATTTCCTAGAACAAGTCAGTCTTCTTCTAAATTTCTTAGAAATAAAGAATCAGGTCTATTTTCTTTTTAGATAAACACATGCACTCGTGCAAGTCTGAAGTAGACAGGATGAGATATCATCGCATAAAAATAAATGAAAATGCCGCAGATGCAAGATCTTCATCAGGAATAAAAAAAGTGTGTTACGTATTAGGAAAAGTAATAAATTGGAATGGCAAATTAGCAATTCTATTTGAGACATGAAGGTTTTGTGGGTTTTTTGGGTGAAGGAACAAAGAGGGAAAGAAAACACCCTGACAAACTCCACTGATGTCAACAGAGAGCTTGTGAACAAGTGCAGAAACTTAAAGAAAAATGTTGGATGAGGTTTTGGTCCTCCTGCTATGATGAATCAGCACAAATTCTGCATACAGCATAGAGTATTTATACAATTAAACAACTCTGATGTAATTAAACAACTATAATTGCCTTTAAAGTCTTTAAGATTGGTGTTTACATTACTATTGACCTGTTGGTCTTGATGTTTCATTTTTGTGTTTTAATATATGCGAAATAAAAGATCTGAAGTAATTCCATAATGGGAAATTTGTGTCTGCAACAAGACAATTCATAGATATAACATATCATTACTTTACTTATAATTTATTTTTTAAACATTTTTTTATTATAAGCATAACCTGAAAGGTATAAAAGGACCTAGAGGAAAAAACCCCAACCATTTTCAGGAGGAGATTTAAAAATTGCTACTGGAAGTCAGCTTGCCAGCTCCTATACACCTTCACAGGCTCATTTAGGTCTTTTGAGTATTTTCCCATAAACTTGAAGTTTGGGCAAGTCTAGAGCTAAAAATGTGTACAGTGTATTGTGCAATAAGCCAGTCTGTAGAATGAATGGCCACAAACAAGAGGCTGCAGTTGCTAAATTATTTCATTAGTAAAAAGAAAGAAATGGTGACATCTAATAAATTTAAAAATTTCACTAGTACAGAGCCATGTGTTATACCAAACACCTGATCTCAATTACTTATGTTGATATTCATCACTAGGAATAAATATATTAAGGATGAAAAACAAATGGCTATTTTTCGAAGGAAATAAAATATATTCAAGGACTAATAAGGATGATAAAGTTGTAAGAGAAAGAGTAAAAATATATAATTGAAGTGCGGAATGAAGTCTAATGTTAACATGGTTAGAGTCACTTGACAAACTACTGTAAATTATTTCTCTCCTTGTACCGCCAGCTGTTTATGAGGTCAACACTGGGAACCATGCTCTTTGTGCTGTTACTCTTCAATGTAGTGAGTCTTGAATGCAACACATCTAGGAATAGAATTTCAAAAAAATCCTTGACGATAGCCGGAATGTCCTTTTCCTAAGTATTCTACTCTTGTGAATACACAAAGAAAATATGTATTTTTTACTTGTAAATTGCTTCAGCAGTGTAGCCAAGCTTTATATGTATGAGCATCCCCTGTTATGTTTTGCTGTTCATTCTGTTGTTATATACTTGACAAAGGAAGAGATTGCAAATTGCAGTCCTCTGGCTGATCTGAGAGAAATCAACTCTGAATACAACTTAAAATACAAGTTAAAGTCACACCTAAAATTTATAATAAAAGCTTCAAGTGCAGTTCGGAGGAAGAGTATTTTTAATAAATTTCTCAGACTAAATGAATTATGCAGTGCACACCTGCCTCTCAGGATTAATTCTCATGTTAGAGTGAGCTTGGAAAATTGTTATTTCTTGACCTAAAAGGAGGTTAAAACACTTTCACTGGAAATCGATTCACTTTAAAGTATTTAGCACTGTTCATATTTTGTAGAAGTATCCATGACAGGGTGAGTTTCAATTGATACTTTATATAGCAGTTGTGGGAAACCCATCATACACAAAAAGAATGGTGAATGAGTGCTTAAAAAGATAGATAATTTCATTATTCTTCTCCTGAAATGCTTACTGAAAGAAGACCAGAGAAATACAAATGTTCCTTATTTCTTGTGCTGGTGTACATGGCTATTTCATATACTGAATGAAAGGGGTTGTTAAAAAAATCTCTTGTTAACCTTGTTCTTTACATAAATATTACCTTCAACATCCTCAAATACTGCTGCATGCTGCAAAACATTTTTATTCTTTATGCTATGGTTCCAACTGAAATAATATTTGTGTATCAGTGATAAGTCTCAAACTCAGAATAAAGACTGGGGAAATTGATAAAAAAATTTGACTAGTCCTCTGCTTGAGCCAGGGACACTAAACTTTCAACATTCTTGACAAATACTTGCCTAACCTTAACCTCTACTGAACAAAAAGACCATTTGTGTAGTGATTAGTGATAGCAGTATTCAAAGGTGTACAGAGAAAATTAACTGTCACAAGTAGATGCAGAAGTGGATTACATAAATCCCCTGCAATGATGCATCTTACTTACAGAAGGTGAAACACAAGCTCAATTACACCCCCACAGCAGTACACTTGACAAAAAGAAGCAAGCATTACTATTTTATGGGGAGAGTAAAGGTAAAGAAAAAAGGGCCCTGACATACAAATTTTGTTCATGTCACAAACAGTCCTAATGCCTTTCTGTTCCCATGGCTATGTGTACATGAATTAGCATTTCAACAGAATACAAAAGGATCAAAATTGGACTAATTTTCTCAGAGAATCTATGGAGTCTGGCTTCGGCTATTTTCAAGCCTTTACTTGAGCAGGGCAAAGCTCTGAAAAGCCCAGTCTTGATTCATTACTGAATCTAGTCTGGACAGGTGGTAGAGTTTAAAGGCCTCTCTTCCCATTTGAGTGATTACTTCATCAGGAGACTGGTGGAGCTTGCACTGAGACCCTGGCATCTGTGCTGAGTGCTGTTTGGAGATTTTACTTCAGATTATCTTTAGTCCTGCTGGACCAAATTTTGCTAGCAGAGATATGTTTGAGGCTGTGTAATGCTCAGTTACAGCCCTGAAGCCCTATAGGAGGCTGGTTGCTTTTAATGAATACCCATATCACAGGATCAGTGCTAATGTCCTCCAAAAGGAAAGATTTTCACATATATCACAAGTTAAACAGTATGCAGTCACTAGCTGCATAAAGAGATTTATTTCAGAATATCATTTACCTTTTGAAACAAAGTACTACAGTAGAAACAAACCATATTTATGAAAATAAATTTGAAAATTTGGCATGTAGTACCCCAGTGATCTTAGGCTGTTTTTCTCACTCTTCCAGAAGTGATCTTGTGAAAGACTTCCTCTCAGCCTAAGGAGTACTCTGTGGTAGAAGGTAGATTTGTTGAAAGGACAAGTGGTTTACTAAACTCCGGGTTTGATGCAGTAACAAGGTTTAACTGGAAAATTATGTAATGGCTATAACCCAGTTTTAGTTGGGAGTTTATTGAGGTGTTTTTGTTATTATTTGTTATCAAGAAGAGAGGGAAGAAACAAAATTATATCATGGAACTCTACTTTGTCACGTGGAACTACATTTTACCTGTTTTTCCATTTGGACCTGTAATTTTCTTGTCTTTCTTCCTCAGCCACTGAGCACTGACTGACAGGAAAATTTTTGTTACTCTAGTATCACTTAAATAATTTTATGAACACTTCGAAATGAAGTGATAGTCATCCATTCCTCTCATATACTGCTGAAATATTGGACACATAACCAAGTATAAAAGAGAAAAAGTTTTTCCTACACCAGGAAAAGAGTTCGGAAGTTCTTTCCTACAAACAGTCTTGCTTTGAAATCTAGAGGAAGAAAGGCAGAGACAGTTGTTTGAACTTCCCCTCGGTAGTGAGTGATCGTATACAGCAGCAGTGATTTGAGAATATCTTGTACTAGAGAAGTCTTGCAGCAAGATAATCCTGCATCTGTTCTTTGAAATTCAGCTCAACTATTTTTATCTTTCACTTGTGTTCCCATTCAAGTTTTTTAGTATGAGGCAGTTTCTAACTTTAGGTGGCTACATTGCAGTCATTTAAACTGGCCTCTTGTCTGACATAAATTAACAAAATTCAAGTATGAATTTCTGTGGCAGAGCCAGAGACACCAAAAGACTCCACGTTTGCCCTAAAGCTTTTCATTACTAAGGTAATTACATTACATTACATTTGTTACATTACATTTTAAGGATAAGAAAAAAAGAATACAAGGAAGAGATGTATATTGAGGTGGAAAGAGGTTAAGGTGCCAGAGAAATTGAAGCCATACCTTCCACCTGATGGTTCTAAATCAAATGTATTACTCCAATGAGAAGGGAAGTTTCAGAAATCTACAAAACATAGTCAAGTCTTAGTGGAGCTGTATTTTTGCACATGAGCCTGAATAGTATAAATACATGTCAGTCTATGCAGGGAACAAATAAAATTCAATAGCAATATGTGCAGTGGTGGATTGACCCCAGTTCAATGAGAGGAGCCCACTGAAGTGTGTCTAACTCCACTCTCCTCCACCGGACATGGGAGAGAAAATATAATGGAAGTCTTGTGGACTGAGATAAAGGCAGGGAGAGATCACTCAGCAATTGCTGTCATGGGCAAAATAGACCTGGGGGAATTAGTTTACTGTTAATCAACTTGGAGCAGGGTAATGACAAAACCAAATTTTAAAATACCTCCCTCCCATTTCTTACTCCTTCCTGGGCTCAACAGGATTCTACAGCTGGATTCTACAGCTCTTCTCCACCAACACCACATGTGAGAAAATGGGGGCTGTGGTCAGTTTTTTCCCATTTTTCAAATATGCGATCCCAGAGGTACTGCCATTGTCACGGATGGGCTGTCTTGGCCACTGGTGGGTCCATCTTGGAGCCAGTTGGCATTGGCTCTGTCAGATATGGGCAAAGCTTCTGTCAGCTACTTACAGCAGCCATCTCTAAAGCACCCCTTCTTTTTAAACCTCGCCATGCAAACCCAATACACTTAATTGGACCATGTGGCCTGCATTCAAAAAGAAAGGAGAATATGTCAGAATATAAAGAATGGGTTCCTGTTTCCCGTTCCATGTCTTAAAAAGTATATTTACGCAGCCAAACCATATTAGATTGCCTCTGAAAATAATTAGAAAAAAGTAAATCACTAGTCTGCCTACAGTGATTTCTCACAAACAGCATTTGCTTTGCAAAATCCTTTCTTCTCTTGAAGGCCAATTTGTTTTTAATCTTTCCTTGTGTACCACCTTTGGAAGCAGTGTTGTATTGATAGACATGTCCAGAGACCTATATGCCCACTTTTATTTTTCCATAAAGCAGGCAGTACTTTAGACTTAATTTTTTGTTATGGCAAATTATAACTTTCCAGGAAATCTTCCTTTTCTTTGTAAATAATGAGTGCTAGACGGTGGCAACATTGTCATATGAAGAGAGGTATTGGAAATTAGAATGGCTCACAGATAGCTTCCAAAAAAAAGATTTCGTAATAAACGTAATGATTTTGAGTCATTATGAGGCTGTTTGAAACCTGATCTATTTTTCTCCCAATCTAAAAGAGCCATAATAAGACTCTTCTTTGGTCCCCTGTTCCAAGACTATTAGTCTTCCAAATGACTCGACAATTTGAGTTTTTTATTATGAAGTTTATTTGTTTCAGTATTTCCCTAAACACTGGCAAACACAGAAAGAGAAGACAAGATTCAGCACTGGGGAGTGCTTCTGAGGAGCTGGCTCAAAGGTCTTTTTCCAACACCGAGTAACAATCTGACCTTGTCCTTCTTAATGCATCTATAACTTCAGTGGGATGTATACATTCCTGAAATATGCAAGTATTGAAGATCCATGATGAACTGGATTCTAATTGATGAATCATAAATTAATGATGACATTTTTAGTCTTTTTGAACAACAACTTTGTGGTATTGATCGCTTAAGATATTTGTTTCTATCCCATAAAACGTAAAACATCTTTTCTGTGGGTAGTCACAAGTGGTCTGGGTCAACCATCTCATTCTTGATGACTTAGAGTGCAATTACTGTTTAAAGGATCTGGGAAATTTTGCTCCTTAACAAATGTCTTCAAAGAGATTAATTCTCTTTTAATTTGTTCCATATAACTTATGACTAGAGAAAGCATGGTATATGTTCAAAACCTTTGGGAAGTATTGAACAGTGTACACATAATACCAACAGCTTTGGAAGATACTTAAAATTACCAGCAAGGAAACATAATTATTTTTAATAGCCATTGGATTAAAATACCATGTTTTATTTGAGATATGGTTTTGATTTAATTTACTCTAGTTTTAATGGCTCTTCACTCAGTTGATTTATTACCAACTTAGACTCACAGACGTGAAAGAAGGAATCAAATTCTTAATGATGACTTAATGCTGTTGCTGCTGTTTTCTACAGGAAGCATAAAGACATATTATTTCCAGAGTTGATGTGTTGGTAAGCTTTGAACTTAATACCGCTTAGATGCAGTTTTAATTGTAAACTTAGGAATACAGGCAAGTCTAAAAAAATTCAGTATAAGGAAAATTATAGAGATATTCTTCCTTCTAATATATTGTTATTCTAACAATATATAAGAAACCCAAAAGCTAATAGGGATTATGGTGTAAATTATTTTAATTTTTTAAGTGGTCTGTTATTTCACTTGCTTTTATTCTTGTAAACAATAGCTGAATCTTTTGATTCTCATTTCATAAACAAGTGTTTTGAAACAAAGATGTATTAAATGGTTTTCCTTCAAAAGATAGTTCTAAGTGTTCCACACAATACCTTACCATGGGAAAATTAAATTCCCTGAACAGTACAGGGAAATTACTTTCTCACGTCTATCCCAGACTTTTTGCAGGTTTTGGAAATGCTGACTATCTGAAGCTAGTTGCTGTACTAACATTCAAGCAAAATATTTTAAAAGAACATAAAGAATTCAGGGGCTTTCCTCAAAACTTTAAAATATGAGGCACTACCAGATTTTTCTCACAGACTATTGACAAGATTTAAATTCTGAATTCCTCTGTATGAACAGAAAAAGAAACCACGTTTATGTCCAGACAAAAATGGTGAATATGTGGGGGCAGCCTTGCCCTGGACTGGGTCTCTAGCATCAGTGAGGCTGGGGCCAGATTAGAGCAATTGTCTGTGCCTTGGGTAGCCTTGGGGGTGCGCTCCAAGCAGAAACACGCCACGTCTCTCCTTGCTTCCAGCTTTGCCTCCGTGCCATCAGTGCCTGCCGGCTCACTTCCCTCGCCAGTGGTTTAGCAGGGAGACTACATTGAGAGTCTGTGGTTTGGATGGTGACTTTAAGCTGATGGAAGCATTTCTGCTCAGGGTTCTGGTGTGTGTCAGTATCTGTGTGTGACTCCTGGTGGTGGTGGTATAACTGTACACAAGATTTACTCAGTGTGTGTCAGTGCCTACTGTTGGAAAAGAAAGAGATTTGTCCAGGGTTCTCTGACAATGCAGGCTCTCAGATACAGTTCCATTCCTCCAGTGCTTCCTGCTGAGGCCCAAGTGCGCTGGGCTTGAATGGAAACCTGTTTCAGGGCTGCCGCCAGGAAACCTGGGAGTCTTGGGGAGTGGAGCTTCCTTTGACTGACAGGGATCCAGCCAAGGTGTGCACATGGGCAGGTGAGTTCCAGAACAGCAGAGCAAGCCCTGTCTGTCTTCCCAGCACAGCTGTGGAATCTTGGACTAGCAGAGTTGGGCTGCTCTTGCAGATGAGTGAGAAGGAAAGGCTATGTCAGGTGAGACTGGAGAAGGAGCAGGGATGCCTGGGTGCAGAGGTACCAGTAGGAGGACCCATCAGGGCTGGTGCTGTCAGCACAGCCAGCATCCCCAGGCCAAGCACAGGTCTTTTGGGCCATGTGCAGCCTGACAGCCCTGTGCTGGCACATGGAAGTGGCAGGCAGGGAGTGCACCAGGGGAAGGTTGTCCTTTGCAGAAAGCTGACCAAAGTTGCTATCCTGATTGCAGCAAATGAACAAGTTTCTCAAGCATGTGAAACTGATGCTCAACAAACTAATTCTGCACCCCAGGAAATTCTCCCCCCTGAATTTCCAGTACTGCGGAGAAATCCTTGCAATGGGTATCTCTTTGGTTTTGGGATGAAACCAGCTCCTGGAAAGCATCCGGGTGTTTATTGTACGGAAGAGCAGACAAAGTGCCAAGCTCAATGCACCGCTGCAGCTGCACAGCCAGCCAGCTCCCCATGCTCAGCAGGCAGGCTCCAGAGAGGCACAGGAGCTGCCTGAGAGCCCCACAGCTGTGCCCTGCCACCACAATTGCCACAGGTCTACCTCTGCCAGCAGAGGGGACGTTGCTCTGTGGTTTCTGGTGCTGCTGTGAGTGTCTGTGCTGGGCCTCCTCTCTGACCCTGCTCCCCTGGCTGTACACGGCACAGAAGCAGCACAACAGAGCAATGCTGACCACATCAGTATTGAATAGAGAGCAAGGATCAGCCTGTAGGCCATGCCTCCTATTGTGGGACACAATTACTCTTGCTTAACAAAGGGATACATTTTGGTAACCAAAGGGGTACATTCCTGTATCTTTTCCTGCTACAGAAATAGTTTAAATTAGTTTTTGAAGGAATTTAACATTCACAATTTTTAATCTTCTTACTTCTGCCTTATGCCATTCTATTCCATCATACAAGCATATGAGAATTGAAGCTTTAATGTTGAAATCAAATGAAGCACATCAAAATTAGAGGTATTTTTGCTAAGGTGAATGGGTTTGTAATGTAGTGCACTCTGAAAATCTCTAAGGCATGCGCTACATTTGCCTAAAGGATGAGACACACCTCCTTTCAATGATATTTCATTGTGATGCTGCCAGTTATCTTAGATGCCGTAGTCGGGACTAGATTTCCCATGAAAAATTGTGTTTCATTTAAAAATAGGGCTTGTTTTTAATAGACTTACCAAGTGCATATAACTACACTATTGATTTTTAAGGACACTTTTGCTCCTAAAAAAAATTTAGGAAGCTAACGACAAACCAAAAGTTTTCTTTTTGTTTCATAAATTTTAACTGAAAACATGGAAAAAGAGGAAAATAGAGAAGGACCTGTTACTTAATTTTAGAAATCTTAGCTTAAATGTGCTTAGGGAAACATTTCAGGAACATAAATGTCTGAAACAGGAACATACAGAGTATGTCATAGATTCTTACCAAATTATGATCAAGGACAATTTTAACAGAGGTGTGCTCCAAAAGGGACAGAAAAAGGATACTCCAGTTTTTTTAATTGAACATATCTATTTTCAGATTTATTTATCTTTCCATGAGAAGTGCATGTTTCAGGCAGGCACTTCATTTTTGTGTCTGTCTAAAGAGTTGGCAGGCAGGCACTAGTTTCTTCATTTTTGCATCTGTTCAAAGAGTTGGCATTGTATTCTATTTTTCAATTTTATGACCTTGTCTTAAGGGTCTGGGGGTTTAGAATTTACACTTAGACAAATCATTCATCTCTTCCTTTGTAATTGGTTCATGGATGTAAAACTGATGATTAGGCTCTGTTAGAAGGCAATGTGTTTCAAAATAAGTATTTTAAGAAAAGCATCAGTTATAGTATGTTGCTCAAACTACTTACATAAACTGTCAGTTGTATTAGGGTTTCTATTTATATGATCTATTTAAACTTACATTTTTGTGTGCATGTTCCTGGTGATTTTTTATCCCTTATATGCCTTTCTTCAGTTAGAGAGGCACCAACTTTGCCAGCAGCTCACATGTACCAGGACATGAGGTTACTGTGAGTAACAAGGTGGTAGCTGTATGCATTAAGATCTCCCACTGGTACAATTTTGTGTGGTTTTAAACATATATAGAAAATGTCCTATTAAAGTCCTTCTTCAGCTATATATTATCTACATGCTGCCAACATCACAGCTTATGACAGATTCTAATCCTAAAGGTTGTGAAAGGTGTTTTGCAGCATATGACTTAGAGTTCAATTATTATCTTTTATTAGGTGGCATACACATGAATGTTCAAATGAACTTGGAAAGAAAACTCAATTCAGCTGCTAGAAGAAATAACTTTCTGAAGAGTTGCCACTGAGTAATTGTAATTGTTTTTATATTTTCCTTGGACTTTAGGCATATTTACACTTTACAACCTAATTTGAGTAAGATGATACCAAATGTGTCCCAAAGACAAATTTCTAAGACCTTTTGATTTTTCTTATAATGAAAATTGGGGAAATGTTGCTGCATTTTCAATGTACTAAACATTTATCACACCAACTAAAAAGAAAACCAACAAACAGAGTAAATGCCAGAAATTGACAAGTCTGGAACCCCAGCTGAAGGAGGAAGTTAGCAGAATGTCCTTTGTCCTTTTCATGCATCTGTTTATGCTCCAGAATCAATCCCTGGTAATTATAGGGTAAATAGTTATCTGAAGAAGATTCACTGTTTATCTTATATGGCCTGCTGAATATAGAAAAAGATGAGGAAGCTTACAAATCAGCTGAAGAAAAGCAGTGCTGCTTTGAGTGACATGAGTACATTTGAGTACATGACAGATATTGTTGTCTGGGTCTGCAGTTCTGAAGTAATCCTAGTATCAAAGCAGGTGTTTTGCCTCCAAACACCTCTGGAGAATGGAACATATTTACCATGAAATATGGAAGTATCATCCCTAACTTATATTTGCTTCATTGTAGTGTGTGTAACTTTCAGGTGGATGGTGGATAAAAAGAGTCTGAAGTTGCTGGTTTTCTTGCTGTGAGTTAGGGTCGTTTTCTGTGATGCAGTCATGTGGCATGCAGGAAAAAATGAAGTTTGCTTTATTTTCTGGAGCAAGAAAAAGGAACCTGCAACATCTCTATAAGCCTCAAGTAGAATGACTCGCCTTTGCAAGTAGCAGAAACACAGGAAGTTCCCATTGTAAACATCTAGCTTCAGTCCTCAAAAACCAAGGAGTATTTTGGAGTTCTCCCAACCATATTAGCTCTTCTGACTGAAAACAAAACACAGAAAGGTGCAGTAAGTTCCAGTACCCAAATGCAGCTCTTGTTTATCTGCCAGTCTATCATGAGTCAGCTAACACAAACTGCCACCCTGATCCAGAACAGCTGTCTAATTACAATTTTGTTATTATTAATTACTGAGTAGAAAATCATTTGTAATTAGCTCAGACTAAATCATAGTTTAAACAGCCAAAAATTACATTACAAACTAAAGTGTAATTAAAGCACTACACTAAAATGTTTATTTAAACCCAGTCTAGCTACTGCAGATTTTTCAATCAGGTTCTCAGGCTCATACATAGATGTAATTAGTCTTCAGTACTGACAGCATACTGCATTTATTCATTAAGCATCAATATTGTTGAACAAATGTAAATAAAATTTAGACAGGAATTCTTTAAAGGGGCAGTCATGGAAACATCTGGGTGAGATAATGAAGCTGGGAATGATGTGAATGTTAATGAGTTTTGGTGCTGCTCTGGTACCCAAAGAATAAAAAAAAGATAAATTCTTTTTTCCAGTTCTATTCAACGTCTACATATTATCTTCCAGGGAATTTCTCAGGAGTCACATGCTCAGGTGAAAATAACCAAAAACATCCAAAATCTTTAGAAGCCTGGTCTATTTTAATCCTTGCACATTTGAAACTTGGCTTTCCTAAAATTAAAATTTTTAAAAGTTCTCAAAAGGTGCCATTAAAAAATGCTCAAATAGATTTTAAAATGTCTAGCAATGGCTGTTAAAAAGCATTCACTGACAACCGCATCCTGATTTTGTAGATGGCCTGAAGAAACCAATCATGAAGATATGTTGTGCTTGTCTGAGTGAGTGCACTAGACACTTGCTTCATAATAAAAGAGTGTAAGTGAATGTATTACCATCTGAACTAGTGTTTCTTTGATATTTTGCTAAGATATTGCTCATGTCAACATTTCAGTCACTGAAGTATGTTTATAATACGTTAGGCATAATACTCTTCTGATTTTGTGGTTGGCATTCATGTCCTCAGCTCTGTCCCATAAACAACCTCGACAGAACTTTGAGAAGCAATGCACTTTATACCTCCACCACCAAACCCCTTGGCTTAATATAAAATTTCTTTTCTTATCCCCCCATTTATTGAAACTGGCTCTGTGACAGCCCTTAGTTCCACACTAATGCATTCAGTAACTATCTAATAATAAGACTTAATGAAAATACATATCACCACATATAATACTCTGCAGAAGCTGGCTCCCTTGATGAAACTTTGAACACCATAAACAGAAGGCCAGCAACATAAACTTTGCATCTGGTAGTGCTAAAGATCTTAAAAATTTAAGAAAAGTTCAACAAAAATTATATTAGTCCTCCTTGAATAAGTAGCTATATTATCAAGGGTGGAGGAGTGGGAGAGGCACCATATTAGCTGTCTAAAATCCTAAATCTAAAATCCTTTGATCTGGTGAAAATGATCTTTCTGCCTGTCAGACAATTGTGATGTTTTGGCTGAAATATTAATAGGACAGAACAAAGACACCTCAAGGCAGTAAAGAGTTTCCTTTCTTTAAGGGTGTAGACAAATATAGGCTCTTGCTAGGAGACTTAGAAAAAATGGTTAAGGAAAGTTAGAAAGAATACTACTATGTAAGCCTGTAATTTTAACTGCAGATCTGTCTCTTTTTCAGGTAAATTTCAATAAGCTCATTTTTTTTTCTTATGATTCTCCATCTATGTTTTCTGTCTTCCTACCTACTTCTTTAGGTAATAAACAATGTCTCGGATGCCCACTGTAAAGTGAATCAGAGCTAAGTAACTGTAATAACCACTTTTTAAATGCAAGCCTGTATGAATCCTATTATTCAATGTACTCTCAATTCCGAGCAAATGCAGGCCACTTGTGAATGTTATGTGAAGAATATGGTCTTAGTTTGGCAGAACAGTTGATTGGAGAACATGATAGGTGACTTTCAAAAGTAAAATCAATTATGTGCTTATTTCAAGATTTACTTGCAATAGACTTCTTGAAGCAGGCACTTATTTCCATCTCTGTTCAACACTATGTACATATTTAAGGACATTAATAATATATTTTTAAAGAGGAAATTATACTTTTGTCAAGGAAGCTATCAACCAGATATGATATTTGGTGGGATTTTGTTTTTCCCAGTGTGGGAAATGTTTGGTTTCAGGTGACGCTGTCCTTTCACATTTTTTCAGTTCTTGTGACAAAAATTATTCCCACAGAGGAGGTTTTATTAAAATTATAAGTAAAGCACATGGGTATTAATAAAGGAAAGAAAAAATTATGTCTATAAGGTTTAATGGACTTCTGACTGATTCAAACAGGCAAAAATAATAAATAGTCCATCAACTCTTTAAGGGTAAAATAAAAGCCTTTTTTTTGTTATAAAGACTTAGTTAATTATAAAAATCTATACAACTTTAGGCTTTTAAATACAAACAGTAGAAATAGTTCCTCTTTCAATATTCATCATGTGTGTCTGTTTGCTCATGCTAAAGTGAATTTGACATAATGGTAAGTAGTTCAAACAATCTATACTGCTGGAAGCTTTCCCTCACGAACGATTGATTTACTTAGCCCATCCACAGCATGCTCCAAAACACTTTCCATTCTGTTTACCAATCTGTATAGCTAAAATGCATCATTTCACACTGTCTAATGGAATTAAGAAAACCTTGTCATTTTGCTGGAAAACTTGCTATATTTATTTGTAACTCAGCATAGTGGGGAGAAGAACCTGGCTAGTTTAGTAACCAACCCAAAAGTTCTTATTTTGGCAACTTGCTGTTCTGCTTAGCGTCTTCGGGTGATTTTATGATGATACTCTATTCCCCTATCATATGCTTTATGCCCAGAAATGTCTGCTGTATCTTTAAAGTGTGTCTGAGAAAGGGGTGGGAGCCCAGGGGCTCTTGCGTGGGTTTTGTTCAAAGACTCACTCCCAGGTGTGCTGAGGTGTGGGGAGGACTGGATGTTACCTTCTCGCTTTGCTGCCTTGGTTTTTGCTGCCTTTTGCAAGAAGTTTCTTCCCCTTTCCCTGGCCTGGAGAGACTGTAGCAGCAACCCTTTGTTACTTTTGTCAACTTTTGTTATTTTCTTAAATTGTTCAGCTTGGTTTTGGTCTGAGATCAGACAATTGCTGGGAAACAGCCATCCGAGACCTGTGGGCAGCTGTGGGAACCACTCTGCCTGGGCCCAGACCTCCGGGAAAGCTGAATCAACACAAGAAAAGACACCGAAATTCACCAGCTTTATCTGCTGGGAGGAGGAGATCAACACCAGAGGTTCAACAGGTTTCCATCTGTTTTGCCTGAGCTGCCGTGTGAACTTTATTTTCCTTCCCTGAGGCAACACCTGGGTGCCATTTTGCTCCCCCTTTTCATGTGGCCAGCTAGTTTCTTTCCCTGGCATTTGGATTTTTTTGTTCTGATGTGGGTAGTGGTATGTGTGTCTGGGGTAAGGTTCTGATGGTTCAATATCTAGAATTTATTAATTTTTTTCCTGTGCTCTGTGGACACTTTGTTTATCAATAAACAGTTGGTGTTCTTCTCTTTCACCCAATGGTATTCATTTTCTCATTGGCAGGAAAGGGATTGCTGAAGCCCTTCTTTTATTAGGGAAAACAGATATTCCACAGCTTTTTCTCCTAAACTTGTGTCTAAACTGAGATGCTTAGATAGAGATATTGGTGTTAGCAGGCAATTTGTGTTTTCACAATCCTGAGATTAACAGTGGTGAGATCATCATCTCTTTGTCATGAACAGTCAAGGTCAGTGGTCAGCCTTGGTAGGTTAGAGTGTGATTGGCTCTAATAAGAGGTAGTGCAGTATGGGCATCCTACTTGTCACTTTAAATTCTTATAGGATAAGGAAGGAGTTGTACTAGGAAATGGAGAATTTCCACAGGAAGTGTGAGTTCTGCTGTGGGAGAAAAACATCTCTGAAATCACTTGAGCACATACAGAAACGTTCAATGTATACATGACATGGATATAAAGAGAATGGTAACAGTGATATTTGATAGCTTGGCTGTTACTCTGAAATACAGCAATTATAAATGGATGAATTTAAAGTGTGAGCAAATTCAAGGAATCATAGTAACAAGGAATGGTTTAGGTTGGATGGGATCTTATAGATCATCTACTTCCAACCCCTCTATCATGGATAGGACACCAGCTTGCTCAGAGCCCCTTCCAGCCTGACCCTGAACAGTCCCAGGGATGGGGCACCATGTTCCAGTGCTTCACAACCCTATGTGTAAAGAATTTCTTCCCAACATCCAGTCTAAAGCTGCCCTCTTTCAATTAAGGCCATTCCCTCTTGTCCTGTCACTACACTGTCCAGCATTCTTGTAGGCCCCCGTTAGGTAGTGGAAGGCTGCAATAAGGTTTCCCTGGAGCCTTTTCTTCTCCAGCTTATCAACTCCAACTGTCCTATTTTGTCATCATGGAAGAGATGCTCCAGGCCTCTGATCTTCTTGCTGGCTCTCCTCTGGATTAATTCCTCCAGATCCGTGTCTTATGTTGAAGGCCCCAGAGCTGAACACAGTACTCCAAACAGGGCTCACCAGAGCAAAGTAAACTGGAACAACCACCTGCTGGCTACACGGCTTTGGAAGCAGCCCTGGACACACTGGCTTTCTGGGCTGTGAGCTCACAATGATGGGTCACATCGAGCTTGTCATCTATCAGCATCCCCAAGTCCTTCCCAGGTCTGCTCTCAATCTGCTCTCCTAACAGCCTGCATTTTTTCTTGTGATTGCCCAATCCAGGTGCAGGACCTCACACCTTGGCCTTGTTGAACTTCATGAGGTTCACACCACCCCACTTCTCAGGCACAACATGGTCCCTCTGGATGGCTTCTATTCTCTCCCCCATGTTGACAACACCACACAGTTTGGTATTGTCAGCATGCTTGCTGAGGGTGCACTCCATCCCATGGTTCCTGTCACCAACAAAGCTGTTAAACAGCTCTGCTCCCAGTACCAGCCCCTGAGGACACCGCTCACCACTGCCTTTTGTTTTTGGTTATGAACAGAATGCCATTTCACTTGTAAGAAAAACTATCTGTTGTGTATCTATTGTGTGTTTTTTCTTTTTTTCCCCATCTCTTTTTGATGCATCAAATTTTGTTGAAAAACTGATAACAAATCTCACTTTTGCTGAGCATCTCTCTCAACCCAAACATGAATTTGTGATCAATCCTATTGTGAGATTTCCAGAAAAAGGAAAAAAAATTATTAGTCTTACACATGTGTCATATTAAAACTCCTCAGAGCTTAGAGAGGAGGGAAACTTGGATCCTGATAAGGAAAACAGACCAGTGGACTGGGCTTATAGAGCTACATGGGTCAGATTTTCATGTCTGAAATGGTACCCATAGGAATCAGTCCAGCTTTGTTCAGTAAACGGGAAAACAGACTGATGAGAAAGAATGTGAGTACTGCAAAATAAAGATGGAGAAGAGAGCTGCTAAACCACTTTAAAACATTAGAGAAGACTTTCAAAAATACCTCCTGTCAACTTTTCAAGATGTTATGGATGATGAAGTAATTTTGCAATACTGCTACTATATGGCAATTTTTTTACAAGGGGAAGGGAAAGGGCATCTGGATAGACAACTGAGGTGTTTTTTTGCATTTTCCTTGTCTTTTAAGCATGAAGAAAAGAGCAGTTATAATGTGATGTTCTTCTTTGAGGAAAGCTATCACTGGCAATGTTATACATTTTAGGTATTTATGTCCATAATTTGTTTATATCTACCTTTTCCATAACTGTATGATTAGTTGTATTGTTTCAAATTAATTCTGATCTATAAATGGGAATATATATATGCACATATTATTCTTGCTGAGGTTTACCTTGAGGAAGTAGTAATTGCCTTCTGGGTTGAGAAAAGGACCAATAAGTAGTATTATTGCTCACTAGAGATCACTATTTTAACCAAAAACAGCAATGGTACTACCTGTAAACCAGAAACTCTAGTGTGTATATGTTTTATTATACCTTTTAAAAATGTGTTTTCTTGTAGCTCCAGCTACTTTCTACCAACTCTTATTCTTTATCTTGCTCACAGCCCTCAGTCCTACAGGCCGGCAAGTGTTTTTAATTCCTTACACATTAATTGGGATTATAGGTAATTGCAGCAATTTCTCTTATCTATTTTTTAAATATTTATTTTCAATTCCAATTGTAGTTCATTCCAATTAGTATTTTAAAGATAAAAGAAAAATTTCAGTAAAATGTCATGAGAAAATAATTGTCTGCTTTTCCTCATTATAATATTTTTTCACTCAGAATCACAGAAATGCTGGTTGTAAAACATTTACAGTGTCTTCAGTCCCAAATATCCTGTCAAATTCTCACCAACACTAAACCTGGAGAGTCATGGTGTTGTCTAGCTGAATGTGAAGAGCCTCTGAGATTCCCTGGCCTCTTACTGGTGCTCTGCTACCCTGTAAGAGCAATGTTTTTTCCTGATTCTTAGCTTGAATCTCCCAAGTGGTCATTTCCCTTTGTAAGGTACCATTTTCTGCTCAAAAAAGTAAATACTGAATGAGTAAGCCAGAACCTGTGTAGAAGAGCAGCAAGCAAAAACATCCATAAAAACATATATATATATATATAAAATATAGACATTTATGTATATAATATTTGAAATAAAATAGCTATTTCATTTCCACAGTTATATTTAGCAACCAGAGCCAGTAGAAAGCCATAAAGTTAATTTTGCTTAATATGATTTGTCAGACTCCTGAGAATTAGCTCTAATCATATTCATTAACCACATTAGATAGTGTCTTATTCAGAACAGAACATTTCATCATTTACACTAGAAGACAGGTTATTTTTTACCCTCGAATTTAAAGAACTAAAATATACAACAAACATTTCAGTACAAAAAGTCCCTCACATTTTGACTACCTTTAATTAGCAGAAATTTTTATGAACACAAATAATAACAGTCTCCTGAATATTGAAAAGAGAATAGTTAGAACATGAATAAAAATTAAAATTGAGTAAATTTTGTGACTTTACATACAGCCAAAATTAAAAATAACAAAGGAGTGGAAAAATATATTAAAATTTTATTTTCATAACAAGCTTCAGAAGAACAAGAACCAAATGTCTATTATATGTTATGGCTAATATATTTTCATCTGCAACTGAAAGTACCATTCTATGACTGTTCAGAGAGTACATTCAGAACAGATGGATATCTCTGTGTTGGGAACGCAATGCTATAGAACTAGGGTAAATATGCAGTGGGGCAAATTTATTTGAGCATATTAAATGCTCAGTGCTGCAGGGCATCTATATGAAGTGAAAAGATTTGCTGGATAAACTGGTCACTAACAACAGATGTACCAATCAAAACATGAAAATGGTAGCAGTATGCTGTTTTGTTTTAAGCAGTGAACTAGATTTTGTTGCAAGAACACTTTTGGGGAGAAGCCAGCCCTGAACTCAAACTAGAAAACCTCGAGTAATCAAAGGTTCGACTAATCAAACCTGATGATTTGTCTAGAAGTCACAAGAGATGAATTGTGAGAATAATGATTATTACTCATGAGGTAACAGAAGCCAACAGGAAAACACCAGGGAAATATCTTAAAGGAATTAAAGGGTGTGCCTCTAGGAAGACAGCACAGCCAACAGACTGGCTGAGGTGCCCTTACACCAATGCACACAGCATGGTCAGTAAGTAGGAGCTGGAAGTCACTGCACTGCTAGAAAGCTAAAACCTTGTAGCTGCGACTGAAACGTGGTGGGTGAATCCCATGACTGGAGTGTGGCTATTGGTAGTTACAGGGCAGAAGGAGGGGTGGTGTGTTTTCCCCCTACATCAGTAGGTGGATCGAGTGTGAAGAGTTGCCTCTGAAGAAAAGCCATGGACAAGTCAAAGCCCTGTGGGCAAGAATCAGAGACTGAGGCTACAAAGGGAACCTTGTGGGTGGTGTCGGCTACAGCCCCCGATCAGGTGAGCCCATTGGTGAAACCTGCTGGCTCCAGCTGCAGGAGGCATTGCTCTCACTGGCTCATGTCCCACTGTCTTGGACCACTCTGTGGTCTTTGATCACCCTGACCTCTGCTGGGAGAACAGCAGAGACAATTGTAGGAGATCCAGGAGAGTGCTGGAATGCATGGAGGATAACTTCCCAACCCAGGCAATAGACAGCCCTACCAGAGGGGACGCAATACTCGCCTGATGCTTGCCAACATAAACGCACATAGTGAGGACGTTATGTTTGGACTGGAGGGAGTCCAGGCTGCCATAATCCTGCTTTGGGGGAGTTCACATTGCTGAGAGAGATGGGTTAGAGAAGTATGAAGTTTTGCTTGATGAAAGCAAAATTCCAGATCTTCAGGGACATAATCAATAGGATTTCCTAGGTCACTGTCCTTTGGGACAAGGGGGTGGAACAGAAATGGCAGATCTTTAATGAAGTCTTCCACAGAGTATGAGAGCTAGCAATTGTTGCCAGGCTTGCAAGGGTTCCTCAGGGGTGAAGAGATAGATGAGAATCTTGACTTCATGATCAGAAGGCTGGATTTATTATTTTATGATATATACTACATTAAGACTATACTAAAAGGAATAGAGAGAGAAGTTCAGAAGCTTGCTATCTAAGAGTAGAATAGGAATGAATCAACAAAGGAGCTCTCTCTGATTCTCTTAGAGAGAGCTTGGTCTTTTGATTGGCCCTTAATTGTAAATATGGAACATGGGCCAATCACAGATGCACCTGTTGCATTCCACAGCAGCAGATAACCATTGTTTACATTCTCTTTCTGGGGCCTCAGCCTTCCAAAAGAGGGAAAAATCCCAAAGAAAGGATTTTTCACAAAAGATGTCTGTGACAGCAATTACTAGGAAGATCTCATAAAAGGAAGGCAGGAGATTTGTGTGGCTGAGTAGAAAACTGTTGGTCAAACCAAGAGCAAAGAAGCAAATGCAGAGACCATGGAAATGACGTGAATTTGGAAGGGTATACACAATTCAGTTGTGTAGGAAGGCCAAAGCAAAGCTGGAGCTGAGCAGGGGATGCAAAACATTAATAAAAAGGGTTTCTACAGATATGTTTACCAGAAAAAAAAGCAAAAAAAATGTTGTAACTTTCCAGCCCCACCCCCCAGTATGCACTGCTGAAGAACAAATAGCTATGGATAAGGAAAAGGCTGAGATACTCAACCCCTTTTTTTGCTCAGTGCTCAATGGCAAGTTCTCTTCCCTTAGCTCTTGAATGGATGAACAAGAGGATAGGAATGGGTGTGGGAAAAGTGCTTCACACTGTACGTAAATATCAGGTTTGTGACCATCTGAGGAACCTGAACATACATACGTCTATGGAACCTGATGAAATACATCCTAGAGTCCTGAGCAATTTTGCTGATGTAGCTGCCAAGTAAACCTCCACAATATTTGAAAAGTAATGACAATCATGTGAAGTTGCTGGTGAATGGAAAAAGGGAAATTTGTACGTATCTTTATACATGTTGGAAATGAGGATTCTGGATAATGAGCTGTCAGTATCCCTTCTGTGCCTGAGAAGATCCTGGAACAGATCCTCCTGGAAGCCATGCTAAGGCACAGGAAGGACTGAGAGTTGATTGAAACAGCTATCACAGCTTCACCAATCTTGTCAAGCTCTGGCTGACCAATCTCTTGGCTTTATGTGATGGGTTGGACAAGGAAAGGGCTGCATATGTAATTTATATGAAATTCTGTAAAGCTTTTGACAGAGTCCCCCAAAACCTCCTTCTCTCTAAATTGAAAAGAGATGGGTTTAATGGCTGAACTGTTAGTGGAATAAGAAAATGGCTGGATGGCTGCATCCAGAGGGCAGTGGTCAACAGAGTCCTGATGGATATCAGTGACAAGTAGCGTGACTTAGGGGCTCATATTGGGAGCATTTTTACTTAATGTCTTCATTAATTACATAGACAAGGAGATCAAGTGCACCATCAGCAAATTTGCTGGTGACGCCAAGCTCAGTGGTGCTGCTGCTACATCTGAAAGACAAGAGGCCATCCAGAGGAACCTGAACAAGCTCAAGAAATGGATCCATGGAAATCTCATGAGATTTAGCGAGGCCAAGTTCAAGGTGCTGCATATGGATCAGGGCAACCTCAGGTTCTGACACAGGCTGGGGGATGGTCAGAGCCCTGGGGAGAAGGACTTGGGAGTCCTGTGGATGGGAAGATAGACATGAGCCAGCCATGGGCACTGCCAGCCCAGAGAGCCAAACGTGTCCTTGGCTGCATCCAGAGCAGCGTGGGCAGCAGGGCCAGGGAGGGGATTCTGCCCCTCTGCTCTGCTCTGCTCTGCTGGGACCCCACCTGGAGGGCTGCATCAGCTCTGGAGTCCCAGCACAGGAAGGACATAGAGAGACTCTCCAAAGGAGGCCATGGAGATGATCAAAGGGAGGGAACAATCCCTTTGATCATTCTCCTATGAGAAAAGGCTGAGAGAATTGGGATAATTCAGTCTGGACAAGAGAAGGCTTTGGGGTGACCTAGTTGTGGCCTTCCAGTCCCTGAAGGAAAACCTACAAGAAAAATGGAGACTTTTTACAAGAGCATGTAGTGACAGGACAAGGCTAAATGGCTTAATGCTGAAAAAAAGTAGTTTTAGATATTAAGAAGAAAATTGCTATGAGGGTTGTGAGACACAGACACAAGTTGCCCAGAGAACCTGTGGATGCCCTGACCCTGTGAAGAGGCCAGGTTGGGTGGGGCTCTAAGAAACCTGATCCTGTGATAGGTTTCACCATCTACGGCAGGGGAATTTGGAACTCCATGGTCTATAAGGTTCTTTCCAACCCAGACCATTCTATGACACTATGAAGATCAAATTTAATAAAATATGTTGATTTTGCAGAATAAGCACAACTGTTTTTAAGATCAACATCTCAGGAATGAACATGAACAGATTTAATTTGTTGTGAGGAGGCACAGATTTTTTCTGGTGTAGTTATCCTTCTATTTGAAAAGAATAGGCCATTACTATAGCAATGCCATATCACCTGACCCTCATACACACACCTGGGCCAGATTCAGATCTCAGTCTTGTCAATGTAAATCTGAAATAAACCTGAATGATAAATGATTATGTATTATACGGACCACTGTAGCTGGAGACCACATAGCCATCCCATACAGTGAGTGTGCTACCCTCTGGAACTAATTCACATGATATACTTCAAGTAAACAATGTGTAATGCCTATTTTTATTGGAGAAAACATGAAAAGAACTAGTAGTTTTTCTGCTAAATTGGTTATAAGAACATTATTATTTTAATGGATCTCAGAATGTACTGAAGATTTCTCAAATAAAACATTAGTTGTACAAAAAGGAATTTGCAAATTAAGGTGTTGATCCTGCACAAGTATATGCACATATTTAAAATTATGTGCTTGTACAGCTCTCTGGACAGCCTCTTCAAAATTTTACAGCAAACAGTCTACCAATCTTTGAAGGACTGCGTACTAATTCAAAATCTGATATAACCAAAGGGATTACCATGACTGCAAAAAAAAGAAGAGAAACACTTCAGCACATATTTAATGCCTGATGTGATCTGATTCAGAGGATGAGAGGCAGTGGTTTGTACAGCCTCTGCTGTAAGTTATGGTAGTGATGGCATTGGGTGAATGACAACTTCCTGAGTGCTATGTTGTCACAAAGCACAGCCCATGAGATGATGTCCATCACACAAGGGAATGTGTGTGTTGACTTACCATTGCAACTGTGAAAAGCCACTGCCCAGCTTGGCTTGTGATGTTCAGCCCTACTGCAATTCCAGGTTGATGCCCATTGACTCCCCATATAGGCACACTCAGGTTTCAGACTACGCAGAGAGAGAGGCTTGTGAGAAAGAAACATAGGTGTGAGCTTCCCCCAGCCTCCCCATCTGCAAAATTTCCAGCTCTGGCACTTCTGCAACATTACACTTTGTTGAAACCTGAGGAACAGGTAGTTTTCCCTGAAAAAGCAGCTGTGAGGAGCCTGAGCCTGGGCTGCTCTTTAATATTTTCGTTCAAAAGTCTGAGTCCCAGAAAGCCCTCATGTATAAGACGAACATGACTGAATCTGGAGTACATTTAAGATCAGTCCATTCCCTCTCTTGCGCTCTTACAGAGTGCAGTTAGAGCAAATACAATGTAGGTTGGAAACACCTCCTCAAATTTGTAGGCTGCAGCTTTTAGAGTGCAGAGGCAGAGTAAAATGTGAGAGAACAGAAACAGTCACCTAATAATAATAATAATAATAATAATAATAATAATAATAATAATGAGATTAGGTTACACAATGGCATTCAATGTCAGAGAGAAATGAAAGAAAGCTTGTAAGACACCAGACTCCAAATACAGCCAGGTCTGACATTTCTTCTTCTCTAGAACTTCATCCAGGTGTTAGAGAGCCAGAGCCAGACATCAGTAGATATATCCAGTTCCAAGTTTGTATGGCTATAGGAATACAGAGGTGTCTATTCTGCTTTGAAGGCCTTGAAAAAGAAAGACCTCAAATTTAGCTACCTCTGTGATAACTAAAATCGCTGAGAAGTTTCCTTTTTTTTTTTAGAGATGTCTTGAAAAGTTCATGCTGCATATGTACTTATAGAACAAAGAGAGGAAATATCCAGGCAAATCTATCCTTATATTCAATTTGCTGGAAAGCTTTTAGATCCTACTGTGGTTTTTTTGTGTATATTTAAGTGTAACCTTTACAACACATCTGGCATAGTGCATACAGCTTCCTGTTTCTACATAAACCTGTGCACACTTAGAGAAGGAATCTGGGCCTGGGGTTCCTCTCTAGGCAGTGATCTCCATGTTGTGTCTTTGTCCCAGTAATGAGGACCACTCTAGTTAGTGCCGCAGAGGTGACAGGAAAAAACTGTTGATGCATGAGTAAAGATGTGATTGCTTCCCTCTACCACAAATAAGCACCCTGTGTCCAGCCAGCAGCTTCCTTTAATTTGCAGCATGTTCTGAAAATATAATCGATAAAAAAATTGCTGTGTGACTTAGGTCCTATCTTTAACCATCACACATTTTTAATATTGGGGTGGGTTGCAATTATTTGCTTCCTTTACAATCCTACCACACACAAAAGTACATCAGACTAATGCTTCAACGATTAACTCTTCTGACTTTGATTTGAGGCAAATAAAAATGTTGGTGAGTGTGCTTTTGAGAGCCATGAGAGGAGCAAACCTTTAAAGAGCTTTTATTTCTGTCCCATCATCTCAAATTATCTTGTTTACCCCCTGAGTTCTGAGCAGGTACCATTACTGCACTCAGTTGTCCACATCATCTTTTGAAGGGAAAATTAATTCTGAATTACTGGCCCTATAACTGCCTACTTCTTCACATCATCTGTCAGCAAAATAAGCAGACAAAAGCTGGCTAAGTGGATTTCTGTTAGCTGTCATTTAAAAGGAAAGGGACAGGTGTTGAATGAAGCTTCTTTCTCTGACTGCTAGTTAACAATACATATAGAAGAAGTTTAATTGCTTGCATCCACCTGCACCCTTGTCATTTCCCGGCTTTATTGATTTTAATGAAAATATTAAGTGCACTTCAGGAGCAACAGCTAAAGTGACATGTTGATTGAAATATACAGGAAAATGTATAATAGAAGCAGGCTATTACAGTTTTAATAGAATCTGAAAGAAGTAACATCTAGAGAAGCATTTTTCCCTGCTATTCTTCCGCATAAAGCAAGTTCTGAAATGAGTAATTGGAAGCTGAATAAATGTTTGGTCATTGTTAAAGCAATCTTTCGCCCTAATAACCTAATTTTTATTGAAAGTGACCCAGGCTTTTTGGCATATTTTATTCCATTAGGTACCCTTCAGGGTGCCACATAAACACAACAAAATATGAGTATGAACAGAATCCAAATCATGATAGCTCAGAAATATCACAATTACAGCTGTGTTTTGAAACATTATAGTAGTCTCTCTGTTTTAGTAATAGTCGGTGTGAATGGCTTGGAGTTTTTCTTTGAGCTACATTCCCAACTTTTATTTAGATGATTTTGGACTTAATGAAGCAAGGAATATAAAAACAACCATGGCATCTTTGGTTCGGGAGCAACATTCAATGAAAATTAGATTTTTAGTTCTTTGTATTCAAGTCTCTTCCTGGTAATACTTAGTGCATCCAAAGCTGTCAAAGAGTTAAGATACATAAAACTCTCTAATTGAAGAAAGATTCTGTGCCTTTTCTGTAATAGAATTTTTTTAAGGAAGTTGTATTTTGCTGATGAGTGTTTATCATGAAGAACGCTGCTCAGATTCTTCTCTGTCTCAGTTCAGTGAGTCTTATGTGCTTTGAAACTGCTAATCTAAAACAGCTGCAAGCCCCAGTCCAAACTGTTTTACACCTATAAGAACCAATTTCTGACATTTCACATTAATTGCCAAAATTTTTATACCTTTAGAATGACTAGTCAGAAACCAGGGTCTCTTGTTGCTTGGTGCTTCCCAAGCATAGATCAAAACATGCTGGTACTTAAAAGGGCTCACAATCTAAGCATAAGACTAGAGAGACAAGTGAGTAGAAGAAGCAGGTCATCTTAATTGGTAAAGGTCGACACATAAACTGTTTGCTTGTCTGTCACATGCTTTTGTAGGATTTGTGGAACACGATGGATTCACAGAAAGATCCCAAGATGATCTTATCAATGTTCATGGGTATGTCATCCCTAGGGCAAGGAATACATGACGGAAAAAGGACTTTTCTGAACACTTAATAAGGCAGGAATGATCATACTGAGTCCACTGCCCTGTCTTTGCTGTAAATAAAGGTGACTGCAAGAACAGAGCAAATGCTCAATATCATCTTCCTACAAATACTCCCACAGATTCTGGGAAAGAATTTTCCAAGAGGGATCCTATCTGAGCATGCCTTTCAAGATTCTTTTCCCCTTGAACTTCCTTAGTTACTGTCTGAACATGTTCAGCATTTGAACACTTGCACTGCTTTCACAGCTTAGCTACTGGATGAAATACTTCCTTGATTTATATTCGAACATACTGGTAATCACTGTGTCTCATTCTGATACTGGAGAAGACATTCCCTATCAGGCCCTTCTAGATTTTGCAGTTGTCTTCCACAGCTGAATTGTTATTATACAAAAACCACTTTATGTGAACTTTGGTTGTCCTAAGTTGCTGTTCTGTACCACTTTACAGTTCTACCTCAACATGGGGAAACTAAAACTACGGACAGCACTCGATTATTAGTACAACAAAGATTTATGGAGAGGCATAAAGATGCTTTCCTTTTGCTCTCCATGTGTGTTGTTAATGACTGACTCAGCATTCAAGATGTCCTTTCCGTGCTGCTAAATATTGCATCAACATTTACAAAAAGCAGATTTTGCAAATTCAAGACTTTAGTTGTCAGCAATACAATACTAATTCCCATCCTGTTTCCCAAAATTTGGACTTTTTCCCCTCTCACCATTACTTTACATTTATGGGCATTGAATTTCATTCGCCATTTTACCCCATTATTCAGATTTTCATTCATTTAATTTAACAAGTAGTTCTTATCTTTCCAGCCTGGAAATCATAGTACAATTCCTGTCTTTTCCAGATCCCTTGCCTACATGCCAAGCAATACAGACTTCTGTGGGATTCAATTAGTAAGCTGTTTTCTACTTTTTCTTTTCTCTCTCTTATTTTGATGTATACATGGGAGTATAATTGTTTTTGTAAATCAAGAGTCTCCTAGTTTCTTTATCAGATATCTCTGAGGGATTTTTAAAATGTCTTTTAAATAGCAATTGATCCATCTTTTCCTTGTGTTCAGTGCTTCTTTTAAGAAATTGTAATAGATTGAGACATTGTTTCCCTGTACAGAAGCCATCTTGATTCTTCTTCCTTACATCATGTTTTGTCAAGTAGCTTATAATTATTATTTGGGCTAATTGATGTTGATCTATCTGGTATGCATATCGGACTTTCTAGTGGGTAATTCCCAAGATCTTGCTTATGACTTCTCTAAAAATTTTTTATCATGCTGCTCACCACATCTATGACACGGGCAGGGCTTTAAATGAAGATGGCATATTGCAGTTAGTAGGTTGTATATTTCATCCTTTAATTCCTTTAAAGCTCTTGGGTGAACATCATCTCATCCTAGTGATTGTTATTGTTCATTACAAGCAAGTGGGTTAGTTCAGGTTGGACTGGACATGTCCATATAGAGATGATAGGAGAGGAATGGGTTGGTGGTCGTGGAAATATCTTAAAATTAAACTCCTTGTGGTTGACTTTAAGGGCAATAGAGGGGTATTAAAGAAGGTTATTATGATCAAAGACATGGTTTCAGAGGATGGTCTTCACAGGAAGACTTTGAGGGGATCTGACTGGGCAAAATTTGTGAACAGTGCAGTAAAGGACACAGAAAAATAAAGATGAAATTAAATGAACAGCCAAAGAAAGCATTCTTAAAAGACTGTGTTTACAAAAGATATGGGGGAAAATTTTGCATGTGAGAACTTTATTCTCAAACTACTTGTGGGAATTTCAGTCTTACAAACCGACTCTTAAGAAGAATTGGATAGCAGTAAGGATACTGCCTCAGTGTTGTAGTCTGGCAGCAATTTGCTAAGATTGATACATAAAGAGAAAGTTGTGAAAAAAATAACTTCACACAAGGTATGAAGTGTAATAGCTTAAAATGAAGGAGAGCTGTCTACATGCAGAATCATAGAGAATAAATACACCTTGTAAATGATTATGGGTGGAATCTCTAGGGAATTCTTAAGAAAAGTTATTTAAAGTAATGGACATTACATTTAGTAGTGATGACTGTTCTTTGTGCTTTATTTGTCAAATATTACTATATTTAAAAATATTTTGCAAAGGCAGTTTACTCATGCCAGTCATGTAACTATTTTGAAAAGTTGAACTACAAAAGAGGAACTTCCATGTGTCATGTGTAACTGTGAATTTAAGCTGTGTAGGAAAACTGGGAAATAGGCACAGGACATCTGTACCATATACTCCAGATGTTGGAAGGGGCAATGGGTTATGAAACTCAGAAAAATAACATTGAGGATATAAAAGGTTGTCTGAATAAGCTTTAAAATAATAATTACTTGTGATATGCTTTTGGTGAGAGGTCAACACGTACTCAGCCAGAATCTGAAAAAAGCTGTTATCTTAATTTTCTGTTGTTTACATAAAGTTAATAAAACAATGCTTCTCAGTTCACAAGTAACTATGTTTCCGAATGAAATAAACCTTGGTAGACATTGGTAGACAAGAGTCAACATCTCTTGACTCTTACTGATGTTAAAAATCCAACTATGTGGACATAGGGAAGAAGAGAACTCCAAAAGGCATGTAGTAGTAATTCAAACTATCAACAAATGCAGTGTAAATAAATAGGAAGACTTGCCCTATGCAAAACCCAGACCTGAAAAATAAAATATGAGAAAAATAGAGGGAAAATACAGGTATATACAGTTCTCACAAAATTACATGAAGAAGTATTTTCCTTTCAATACATACACTTGTCCTTTTCATGTAGGCTTTGGAGGGAGAAATAAATATTTGTTTACATGCAACTGAATCTCTTTGAAATTGCCCTTGGTTTGCTTCTTAGAGCTAGATTCTGCACAGGCAAGTCTTTAAAAACATACAAAGCCTTAAATTTTTCATTTTGCAGTTTCTTACATATCACTTTCATTTACTATGCTGTCAGCACACTACAGGCGTTCACACCACACAGATTCCCACTGTGAGTCCTGAAAAACCTAAAAAGAAAAGGAAGCAAATCTGAAAGAAATATTTTTACTCATTATATTAATATTTTTTGTATTTGAAAGTGATTATAATTGAAATAACATTAGGAAAAGTGGAGTACTTTATTGAAAATAATAACAGCTGAATTTATAACAAACATCACTGGCACCAAGTCTGTCTGACTTTAAGACATTTTCAGACAATGCTCATAGGCACATGGTGAGATTCTTGGGCTGTCCTGTGCAGGGCGAGGATTTGAACATCATTGATCCTTGTGGGTCCCTTCCAGCTCTGGATATTCTATAGCTTTGAGGACATGCAGATTACTAATTTTGAGAAGAATATTCATTTGATAAATCCTGAAACAAAATACAATCTGTTATATAAAATAAAGATGCTTAAATTTGTATATAATTCTGAATAAATTTTTTGTCTGTATCCAGCCTTTTGAATGAATTTTTCTTCAGTATTGTTGGTGAAATTAGCTTCTGCTTTTTCATGTTTCATTTTGCGAGACGTTTACAAGACACATTTAATTCAGAAAGTCAAAATTTTTCTGCATGTCTATTGCCAATGAAGTCAACCTCTACATTGTAAAAGATGATGTTCTGGAGAAAGAGATGAAGAACAAACAAACCTGTTGTCTGTCTTTCAGCCTTGAAAAGCAAAGAGTTACCAGTTTTATCTGCCAACTTGGCAGCTGGTTCATAGAAATTTGATGTACACATTATACAGTTGGGTATACATAAAACAAGATGGGATGTTGGGTCTATTTAATGACTCTATTCCTGTCTAATATTAATTAATAATAAAACATTATTCTATCAGACATCTGCTTTCTAATCTACTATGCCATAATCATGCAAGAATATATCTGTCTGCAAAAATTGTGATGTTAATAAATATAATGGGTTAACAATTAATACACTGCAAATTATTTTGTTCATTTCAATGAATAACATTAGAGAAGGAAAATTCAGACTTAGCAAATACCTTTTTGCTAGCTCTGGAGATCAACCACAACAACGAAAGCACTTTCATGTGGAAAAATAAAACACGTCTTGGAGTGTCTGATGAATATTTCATAGCACTTGTGACTTTCAGTGCTCTCGTTGTAGTCTAGTCAGCACTGGGCTAGAGAACATCATTTTTGCTCATATCAGCAAGCATCAGTCACATACAAAAGACTACATTTTAAAATTGAAATATAATGTACTCTTGAACCCTATAAATTTTCTTTACCTTCTGGAAAAAAACAACAGGGAATTTTAGGGACCAGTTTTATCGAATTCAAAATTACTTATCTGCCATTTCCAGGATAAATAGGCAACCATTTAAAGTAGTTTATTTTTCTCTTCTCATAGTTTACTTCTATTATAAATTACATCAAATATTTTTTATTGCACAACACCCCATCGCACTTGGCATTTTTTGATCTCCATTTCTTTCCCCACTGCCACTTTTTAATGTACGTATCTTTGCATTAAAGTAACATGTTACCAATTTAACAGCAAAGTTTTGATGATAATATCTTCTGAGGAAAATGACAGGAGTTTTCACAGAAACTGAAGAAACACAAGGTATAGAAACACACAATTAGAGGAAAATGTACACAATTAAAGCAAGATGTAAGCTATAAATTTATCCTCCATTCAATGACTGTATGATACTAATACAAGGTAGTGTCTGCAGTTTCATATTAGATTAGTGGACAATTTTTTAGATTAAAAAATTAGGTGACTGAGTGAAAAAAAAAGTATTATTGACTTAGAAAAATTCTTTTTAATGGGTTTTGTGCAAGAAAACCACTAGATTTTGAAATAGGTCTTCACAGGAGATGTGCAGCAGATCATGTTCACAAATGAATCGCTTCAAAAATCCAAGGCCACATCAAATATAATTTGTTTTCCACTGCATCAAAAGCTTCTACATGTCATTTAGGTGATTCATTTCTAAAGCATGTACCTTGACCGTGATTAATGAGTAACTTGAGTATTGCCTGGCGTCTGTAAATGGGAGGGATATTTAATTTCTCATAAAGAATAAAGAACCTGAACTACTCAGACACTGCACTATGAATTTTTGAAGTTATGATGGGATTTCTATGATGGAGATTAAGACACTGGTAGATGAGTAGACACAATTTTGAATTTTGTTTGCAGTTAATTTTAGGAGTAGTAGACTCAAGTTTGAATTTTATTTGCATTTTTTAAGCATTATTTTCATATGAAGATGAAACCTGTCCAACACATAGAGATAGCCTCAGATAATGCAATAATAAAAATTAGCCAAATAGTTTAAAATTTTATTCTTCCTAGCACAGATTTTTAAATCTAATTGTCCTGAATGAAGCACAGCCATGCTGTGATTTCAGTTATGGAGAAACACTGTTGGAAATCAGTAAAACAGTATGTTTTTCCACCCACAGCCCCTTTCTATTCAATAAAAGTATCAAGTTATGTGATGTAAAAACATGGTATTTAGCTACATTACTTGAGAATGAAAGACCAGGGGTTTTTTTCAGACAAAGTTTATGGATAAGACTTTTCCAGCTTGCTTCCTAATACATCTTTTAATTTGATAATGCTTAAACAAAGTTCTGAATCAAGATTACCAACTTGTTTGTCTGATACTGCCCATCTTTTCCTCAATTCTCAGTGAAAAATCTTTATAGAGCACTACCTACTCTTGAGAAAGTTCAAGGTGCTGGAAATTTAGCCTTCTTCATCATTACATAGAAATGGTTGCTTCTGAATTTGATTTATACACTGTCTTACAGAAAACAAACAAAACCCCAACCAAACAAAAAGCCAAAACGAAAACCCCCACCACTTCTTGAAACTTGAGTCCAAAGTAATAACTTACCTGTATACCTGAATTGAAAGCAAGGTGTCTGTATCTAAACTTCTTTCTGGGACTTTGAAATGTGAAAGAATTTCCTGGAATCACAGAGTGGGTGAGTCTGCAAGGGTTCAACCTCTCTGTGCACAGAGGGTTCCCTTTAGAGTTGTGTTCAGATAACTTTTGCATACCTCCAAGGAAAGAGCCTCCATAACCTCTCTGGGTATTTTTTCACATCAGAAAGATGAGTAAGCACTGAAATTCCTCAGAAGACTAGGATATCCCTAAATAGGAAGCAAATACTATGACAGAGCTGGACAATTCAAACAGCACATTTCTATCATTCTTGAGTCCCTTGCGCAGGTCCACTGGGAATGCGCCATGCTTGGCTGTGTTTGTTTACGCAACACATTGCAAGGAAGCGCCTCAGCTGGGAAATAGAGGAAAAATACTCAAGCAGATTTGCATTTGAGAATTAAATAAGAGTGATATTGGCTTGTGTAATGCCACCATTAAATGTCGCTGACCAGACTGGTGCTAACCGGCTCAATAAAAAAACTGGATATGTCATAAATACTATGTCCTGCACAAGTCTGAACGATTCCTCCGATGCTTGGCCTTTGCATAGAGGGACAGTTGGAGGTGGAAAAAGAAAGACTGCTTGTGTCATGTGTTGCAGTCAGTCACAGTTACAGCTGTCCTGTTGCTGAGAAGAAAGGCTGCTTTCCTAACCTCATTCAGGTACAATGATTTATTGAAAAAATGCTACCTTTTATTTGGATCTCAGACTTCTTATATTACTGTCATGGTTTGATGCTGGTGCAATGCCAGTGCCTCCACGGCAAAATATATTCTTCCCAGTGCCTGCTATGAGATGTGACCAGAAATAGAGCAAAGCAGGCTTCAGCTTAGGAATAAAGGAAAAAAAACTTTAATAACTCACAATAGGTCAAAAGGAACACACACAGAACTCAGAATGAGAACCTACCAAAACATTCCTCCTCCTCCCCTGCAATTTCCACCATGGCATAAAATAAAACCTTAGATTCTTAAACCAGTTACCACCCCTCAGATAATCAACTCTCTGTTCATCAAGGAGAGAGGAGTCCCTCTTTTGACATAGGCTTTCCCAGGAAATACAGTTGAAACCTCTTGTGTTTCCATGTCACATGTGGCACATCGTGACATCTTTCCAGGTCCAGTGCTCTCACCACTGCACATGGACCAGAGCTGCTTCTAGGTTTCTCCTTTTAAGGATGCTTTGCCCGGTTCCAAGAAAAGCAACAATCTCAGTTTTGGGACACCAGCCCCCCCAGATTCACCCCCTGGGCCGAGGGGTCTCGAGAACAGATCTTCACTGAGGACAGAGGGCACCACCACCACACCCTCCTCATCCATCTCTGTTCACACACTCCTTCACATAACATCACTGCACTCTCTTGGCTCCAAGCCATTGCCTTTCCCTTAATGCAGTGTCTGTATTACAGGAAAAATGGTTCTGTCCATGGCTATACAAGAAAGGAGTTCAGCCAAATGCCAATCCATCACCTCCTCCCACCTAGGATTCTTCTCAACAACTTCTGACATCCTTCACTTGCCCAGACCTTAACCACACTTGCCCATTTCCTCCTATTTCATGTCTGTCCTCCTTCTAGGAGGGTTTAATGTTCTGCAAAGTTTTCATTGTCCAAGAGCAGGGTTAAAATCTCAGGCTCTGTCTGCTCTCACCACAAGCCCCCCCCCATCCTTTGGCCATGCTGCCAGCACCACATATCGAATCTCAAGGTGGCACAAGCACAGGCAGAGGCTCGCTCCCTCTCTCTCAACTGGGGAATGGGGGCTGCCTGGTGTCTCTCAGTATTCCTCCACCCTTCCATCCTGCAGGGGCCTTCACCTCCCTTCTCTGTCCGAGGCTTGGCCTGCGCAGCTGGGCAGGGGCGGCCTGACCTCTTTCACCCGCTGGAACCAAGAGAGAGTTCCTCTGGGAGTTCTGTGCTTTCTAACTGCTGTGTTCTCAGAGGCATGTCCATGTCCTCAGTGGCCACAGCAGGTGCCACTATTCAAATCTGAGCACTGATTGGTTTCATCACAACTTCCTGAAAAGCTCTCTTCCTTATCAAACCAGGGCAATTATACATACATCCCCCTACATGTCAGTAACTTCACATTTATATACACCTTCTATACATGTTCATGTACACATGTTCTACACACATGCACAACCTCAAACTATATTTAAATAGCACCACATTGAAGGGCATGTAAATCATAAATGAGACAACTGCAAACACAGTGACAATGGTGAAAAAACTGAAAAAAAAAAACCATTATAAGGTGTAAGTCTCAGCTTGTTGAAAATATTGGATAGTCAAAGTAACACATACATGGTGTTATTGCCCGTCATGAAGGGAAAACATGAGGGAAAAAAATGACGTTGCACATATTAGTTCTGCCTGAGAAACCCTAAGTGCGTGGGAGAAGAGCTGAAGGGAAGAAAATAAAAGATAGGTTATCTGTATGTAGCTACAGCAAACCCAGGTGGATCAATAAAGTAGGTCACAACCACCATTAAATGGGTCTAGAAAAAGGGCTCTGAGAGACAAGATTGCATTAAGTAGAAATGTATGCTTCCTTTTAATGGGGATGGATTGCAAGGATGCTTTTATTTTTGCATTCATGTCTTCTCAGACTATCTGCTCCTCACAGAGGAGAGTTCATAATCCCCACACGTCAGGCAGCACCTGCACTGTGCTGAGCCCCACCTCTCTCAAGCAACTTGTACTTCCAGGTTGACACAATGGGACTGAAATTCTGTGGAACTTCCACGGAAAAGGTGTGATCACACCAACCCTAATGGCCATAGAATCCTTGCAGCAGTAAAATCTTTAAGCACCTTTGACACCACAGAAAGAGAGCCTTGAGGTATAATTATTTGTATTGAATGTGATGTGTACAGCAGGTGTGAGATTTCAAAATAGAATCTTACTGCCAGGGGATGTAAAGCACACATTTGACAAAAAGATACTTGCTTATTAAAAAGGTTGTGTAGTCTAAATAAAAGTCTACTAGCTGATTGAGGTAACTCAGACTTCAACTGCAGTAGTGTTCATTCCAGTGGACATTCTAGCAGACTGGTACAGCTTGTGAGTTTTCTGAATATCTTTCTGAACACTTCTGAACAATCTTGAACTGAAGCTAGTGAAGATGTCAAGCCAATCCTTTGAGAATTTAGTGTCTGCTTGAGACCTTATTTTGAGACTTTGAGTAGCTGGCTTGCTTAGCTTTCCAATTTCCGCCCCCCCCCCCCCCCCCCCCCCCAAAACTTACTCCATTACACTCGTGCAAATTAAAGAATGAAAGAGAAAGCACCCCTAAGTGAAAACAGTAGGTACTGAAAAATATGTGACATTTGCCTTCAAAATGTACACTGAATGTGATGCAGACATTTAGTGTTCATCTTGTAATGCTTTAGATAGCTGAGTGCATTATCTATTAATTTTTAGAATGCTGCTGTAAATAAAAATATATTACCTTGTCCTTTTGCAAGCTGTCCTTTCCATCCATGCTCAAATATAAACCTCCTTTAATGAACCTTAAAATAGTAATCCCAGTATCTTTTTTTGTAAACAGTTCTAATTGGAGTTTGTTTGAAGATACATATGTGACTCCATTGTCTATATGCTTTCTTCATTTAATGGGATGCACAGAGGTAACAGGAGACAGAATTTTCTCCACCCTGGAATCCCTGTGAGCAGTTCTGTTAATAACAGGCTGGACCCAGTACATTTGTGTTCTCTGTCAGAGACTATCCTACAAACAGAAATAAAAACTTATTCAGAGCAGAAATTAAATAAATTAGTTTTAATACTATTTATTAATTCAAATTTGTATATGTAGGCATTTATGAAGATCAGATGGAGCTGAGAAGATGTATTTTTCAGAGCAGAAAGATATCTAAGTATTTGCTATTCTGTCAGGCTTCAAAAAAGAGGAAAATGAGAGCAATCCATGTAATCTGTAAAATATAAAACATATTAGGAAGGCTTCCAGTGTGATTTTCAATGATACATGAGATGTAAGTATTTTCCTTTAACAATTCATATGTCAGCCTTCCCTGGTTTGCTTGTGAAATCCACCCTCCTACATGTATGTCAGAACTTGTGAGGAATCAAAGAAGACCCTGTTACTCAGTTTAAAAAGTATCTGGTGTATCATAAGGAAGACGGTAAAGTCTTCAGAGAGTGTCAGATATAACTATGGGAATTGATAAGAAAGATGTTCATTTGAAAGCGCTGGCAGATGGAAGGAACACAACTGTGTAAACCTCAACAGGATCCTTATTCTTCACTTTTGTTGTCTCTGTCTAGAAACTGAAAACAAGCAAACTCAATTTTATGTGTTGTTGTAATGCAACAAAAATGTTATTTTGAGTGACTCTTGTTCAGTCTTACATGTTTTGCCCATAGCTTCTGAATGTCTGTTGCTAAATGGACTGGCTGACAATCCTACAAGATTTGGTTCAGCCAGAGATTACAGCCCAGAGGATGGGGTGAATGAAAGAAACGTTTGTGGAGAGCATGACTGATGCCTTGTCATATTATTTCCAGCAGGTAATCTGATAGTTGTAGTCTTGGCTTGGTGACTCATAAGGGATAATTCCAGCAGAAGGTGTCTTAGTCACTTTTTGAGAGTTTTCTGCTTTGCTGAGCAAGGTCTTCTCATCACCTCCAGATTTAGAGCGAAACAGCATTCCCTGATGGCTAGTATTTTAACTTTAAGATGTATCTTATTAATAATTTCTAGCAAACAATTTCTAGCAAACACTTTCTAGCATTATCCTGACATTTCATTTGATATAAACAATATTCATTTGCTTTTCTCAAATTTGCATTCTGTAGGTTGGTCCAGCTAACAGAAACTTTTCTAAATAATTTCAGTGTATATCATTTCATATGAGCATATTACAAAGTAGGTTTTCTGCTACTCCTGTGTACAGGGTTACCTGAAAGTGAGTGTATTGAACAAGCAAATACCCACTTCATCAACACTGATGAGATCTTCCTGTACTGTATCATTCGCAAGAACTGTTAGAAGTATTCTCTTGTACTGATCTTATTATTGAACCTAATTTTGGTTCCAGAGCAAGCGACTCCTCTAGTCATCTCTTTCTAATCAAATAATCAAATAATTCTTCAAATCACAATATTCAGTTAATTTAAAAGAATTTACTTTTGACCATATGAAGATGTATTGTTTAGCATTGCATTTAATATCATAAGCAGTTTTTTCCTCTTTTTAATTTTCTTTTCTCCAAAAAACCTTGATGTTGCATTAACAGGTTATATCAGTGCAACAGACACATCTGATCTCCACTTTCACCACAGTTTATGAACCTAAGTGCAGTATTAACATGTTGTATAGTCACACAAAACAGCACCCTTTCCTTTTCCCTTAGTATTATCCTTCCTTGTGTTAAATCCTTCACATGGAGCAATGGTAGATGTACGTTTAGAGATGACTTTAGTCAATGCAAACTCAAAGATAAATTTGTGCACCAATGCAAAGTCATTGCATTTTCCATTTCTTACTATTATATAAATTAATATAAAATACTACAGATTTCCTGAAATTCTTGGTAGGTACTAGTTTTGACTAGGAGAGGGAATTGATTATCTTCATAGTATTGGGCTTTGTTTTCAATTTATGCTAAAAACAGCATTGAAAAACTCAGGCATGTTTTAACTATTGCTGAACAGTGCTTAAACAGCATCAAGGACTTTTATGAAAATTTTGAAACACTATGACAGCAAGTGGATAAGAGGTGCACAAGAAGTTGGGAGGAAATACACTTGCAACAGCTTATCCCAGCTGACCAAAGGAATTGTGCAGACCACATGGCACCATACTTAGCAATAAAAACTGAGGGAAGAAGGGTGGGACATTCAGATTGATGTTAAGATATTGTTCAGCAGACATTTAACAAGATTGTGAAATTCCATTCATAAGTCTTTGTGGCTCATACTTCTTTCAAAGTAATGGGAAAAAAAAGAGAAACCTTGACTGATTCAAAGCAACCTGAATTTACAGTGTACACCACAAACACTTAGCAAGAGAAAGTCTCATCATTGTGTAAAACTGAAATCAAGTTCTTCCCAGTAGATTGCAGGAGCCTGGGAGGAACCAGCATGCATTAAGGTTAACACTACAAGGGCTAGGTGAGAGAATACTTCCAGTAGCCTAGAAATGGTGTATCCCAACTGGAGAGCTGTGCTCGCATTGCATTTTTTGTTCCCTACTCTCATTTGCATATGATAGGGAAACAAACACTGTTTATGAACACTACATTATATTTGTCCAAACAACTCTTTTCTGTCTGTACTTTCAGGATACATACATTCACTTCATGGATTTTTGTTGTGTACATTTATGCTGACCACAGTTATCCAGAGAAGTGTGCCAGATTGGATAAAACCTTTTTCCATTTTTCTCTAATAATAGTATTTAGCAGGGAGGAGAAAGAAATACATTTATGTGTGTGTATGCACTCAAATACAAAAGTGTGCTCTCTACTGCCCTACACACATTTTTACTGACAGAAAGCTCTCCTTCTGGAAAGTATAAGGTTCAACCCTTTAAAGTGTCAGGGGCAAAAGAAAGCTTTTGCAATGCTTCAAAATGGAGAAAGACACTTAGGAAGCTGGTTCGGCTTTGCTTCCAGTTTGACTGACATAAAAACTCCACAAATATTTCTGGAATTTACTAGAGTTACTAAGCAAGTATTTTAATGTTTAAAAAAAAGAATATGATTTTTTTAATTAGTTCTTTTTAGGAACAGGAGAGACAGAGACTTCCTCCACATCAAAATCTAAATCTTTATCCTCTCACCCTGTGCTTTCTTTTTTTCCCTTTATTTTTCTTGACAGTGATTCCCTGGAAATAAGTACCTAAATATTTTCTTTGAAGACTATTAAAATATATGGGAATGTTTCCACTGACTTGTTCTTTACACCTGACCATATGTCTGGAAGTGCTGAAAGTCATCTAAAATGAAAACACATCATTCACTCCATAGGGAACCTACTGTACAGTCAAAGGACTGGCTCCTTCTTCTGTCTGTTAACATTTCTTAACTTCCGGAGGAACAACCTAAACATGGTAGAATCTGACTTTCCATTGCCTGCACCTTCTATAACCTTTTGCATCTCCGCCCTTTGGAAACTGTGGTTTTTCTTAAAACCACTCCTGTTGCTGTTGGCAATACAATTTATTATGTAGTGTTTTTTTGTTCCACAAAAATAAGCAGATAAGGGTTGAAGATGGATTTTTTTAAAAAAAATTTCTTGTTCAGCTCTTTTGGATGAACAATCTAAACAAAGAGACAGGAAATATAAACACTTAGAATTAGAATTGTCTTAACTGAACAGGTACTGGTTTTTTAACCTTGCGTTCCTTTTGCATACAGTTTATACTGCTGGGCAACAGAGATGCAAGTGCATTTTCTGTAAAATATTGATGACTATAAAAAACAGCTATTGAGACTGTCATTACTTCACAAGGAAGGTGGAGTGATTTGTTTAGGCTAATGTCACTTCTTTATGCAGTTTCCATATGAGAAGTAGAGAATGTTTATTTTATTTCATTTGTTGTTGATTGCTGCATAAAAGATATGGTTAATTCAGCTTTATTCTTTTGAATTCACAGCAAGTCATCCAGAATAAGTATATTAAACAGTAGCTTCATCATGAAATTTTCTAGGTGACTCAGAACACAAGGACAAATTGGAAAATTAATATAGTTATTTGAGCATTATGTTGTTGTTCACCTTCAAAGGAAAACATTTCATAGTCTGACAGTCCTTCCATTTCCTAAACAATTAAAATCATTGAACAACGCAACAATTATCTGCAGTAAGTGGCATTAACAAAGGCATTGCTAGTTATGTAATTAGTGAGTTTCACAGAATCATTAGAGATCACTTCAGGTTTTACTTTTCATTACTTGAAAGGTTAATCATTCACAGTTAACAGAACTGCCTCTGATGGTTAAAACCTTCACTCTTCACAGAAATGTTAAAAATTTTCTTTCTCTATTTTCAGAAGTCCATCAGATACGATATGACTTAGGACAGGATCCATTTAAAGTGATTCTCCCCTGATATCTCAATTTTTTCAGATTCTAGTGACTGACACCACTATTTTGAAAAAGTGAAAATGAAGTTTCCTATCAAAACTGATGAAAAGTAATGCAACTAGAATATAAAATAGGATAAAGTATGGTCATTATCTGATGCTATTTTAGCAATAAAGTAGTAAGAATGTAATTTCTGGAATGAAATCATGGATCAGAATGACAACCTATGCTCTAATACTGATGGAAATCATCGTCTAAGTGTTACTTTTACACCCGAGAGCCTAATGCAAATTTACCTTGCACCAAAGTATTTGTGCTGATCAGAAATATCTGCAACTCTCTCCCTCCCGACTTTGGTAGTCACGCTGTGCTTGCTCAGATTTGCTTAAGCAAGTTGGCTGCAAAAATATTAGGCTTAGAGTAATTTTTTTTCTTCCCTCTGAACTGTGTATTCCAATTGGATATTTTGCATTCCTAAATGTTGTAGTGAGTGCCAAAATTTTGTGCAATGTTTTGATTGCCTAGATGATACTATGGGGGTTTTTTTCCACTATGTATCTATGGGTAATTTTTCCTCATGGCAACTGGTTATACCAAGTGAAGCCTGAATCTGTTGCATGTCATAAATTTTAGCTATAAATTCTGGTTGTCTGGATGATGTTAAAAAAGCCGTCTTCAAAGGGGAAAAAACCCAGGATAGGTAGGAATTTTTAAGTAGTCAACAAATGCAGGAAAAAAAGAGTAGTTTTTGACATTCTGAATATGTGTTGTTTGTTTGTTTTAGATTTGTTGTTAAGTTTAAAAGTGTATCAGATACATGCATGACTGTGACTTGCTATTATCTCTCTAATCTTCTCCCCTGTGACTTTTGCTAGTCGGAAGATCTCTGGAAAGACATATTAAAGTCCATTTGTGCCTATTAGAGTCTGAAATTCATCTTCTTTGTGGTCTCTGTGGGTTTTGTTTTTTCTGTTGAAGAGATTGAGCATTATATCTAAAGCTTGGTGCAGGATTCTCTGTTTATTTGTGTTGTAATGGAGTTGCAGAAGGAATAGAACTGTTTATTTAATTTCTTCCATAAGGAAAGGGTATTTTATTATCATTTTGTAGTGCAGTATTTCTTATTGCTCCATTGAGCCAAGTTTTGTTAGCACACATAATTAAAAAGACAGCCCATGCTGCAGAGAGATTGTGAAGAAAAAAATTGAAGCATAAGTGAAACAGCAGAGGAGTTGGGCAGAATAAGGTAAGGCTGAAACCATTCACCAGTATAACCAGAAGTCACAGGAAAATCTCACTCTGAGTCCTAGCAAAAATTTACTGTCTAGTGGTACTCTAATGGCAGGATACAGATCTCGGGAGGGATCTGAGAGACAAGGACTGGCAGTGCCTTCATGGAGACTGGATATTGTATATTTTTGCTTTGCATATGCTTAGCAGATATGTTTGTGATGGCTCCAATAGACATGCACTTCTGATTTTTCTGTTTGACAAGAGGATCTCCTGAAAGAAAACTTGACACGTTGGTGTTTTATTGTTCAACTTGTTTCAGTTATGGTTGGAAATCACTGGAGTACCCTTGTAGAGTAATTGAACTGTGAGGTATGTGCTAAGTCGTTACATTTTGCTTTTTTATTTGGATCAATCATTGTAAATAATTTTGAAAACCATAATAACCAGTTTTATTTCTGAATTCACATGCAGAATGGAACTAGTAAAATGGGTTAAGTAACAGGAAATCCTTTCTTCCTAATAGAACAGAAATTGTGATGACTCTGGGTGCTATTGCTAATTGCTACAAGTCTATGATGCACTAGTGGAGAAGCATTATTGCAGCATTTCTCTTACTGCTGATGTGCTTTGTTTACATTATTTTGTAAGTTTTACAGCTGTCATTTGGGAAACTTCTTTCTCCAATAAAGGGGAATATACATATGTACATAAATATATACATAAGATAAATTATTGTGAAAGCCACAGACGCAGTGCACAGATTCTCATGCAAACAGGAAAAAGTTAATTTCTAACATATAGTCTGAATAACAGAAAAGTTTTTGAGGGAGGCTTACACTCAAAAGGGAACATGTAGGAACTACAGAGAAGCATTTTCTGTTTGTTTGGGTGTTGCCTTTCCTCAAGCATAACAGACACATAAATGAAAATATTTCACTATTACATGGTGGCAGCTTAGTCTTTGTCTCTTCATGTTCCAATAGTCTTCTGACTATATGAACTTGAATGAGATGAGATGAAAACATGGAAGGGTAGATTCAGCTGGTTAACATTAATTGTAAGGGAAAATGTGTACTCTCTAGATCCTGTGGTGTTTGTAACCTGCATTCCAGACATTCCATGCATTATTTTGTTCTTATTTTCTTCCCCATTGAGTGAATTTATTTTAGCTCCTCCCAGATGTCCTGTCTCAAACAAATAAACAAAATGCTACTATGTCCATGGAAGAAAACAAGAAAACCATGTCTCTGAAAACATGCCAGGTGATTAAAATACACCTACATCTCACAATTTGGATCTCTTTCTAAACATGTACACCTTACTGATACAGATTGTCCCTGGATCCCTTGGGAATACTTTAACACTGCTGAAACTTTGCTCATTGTGCTCCAGTTGACTTACTCCATAAGGAGTTACTCTTTCAGTTCCAGTGTTGTGTCTTTATAAAACCTGCTCTAACAAGATGAAATATTCTTAAATACCTACTCTAGTGAGGTGGTTTGCTCTTGTGTTGACTTTTATTTGTCTGAAATAAGAGGAAAAGAATGCAAAACAGTCAGAAAAATGCTGGATTTTACTCCTACATTGCCTGCCACATAAACTGATCCATAAAATCTTTGTTATTTAAAATATCCCCAGATCGTGGGATGAAATATAGTTACAATTTTGTTTAAATAGCAGTTTCCAAGTGTATCCATGGTTATTGCAGTCTGAACCCTTGTGGGGAAAGAGTTCAGCATAGCCAAGGCACTTCTAAAAGTGGTGCCACATGTTACAAAAGGAGGGGTGTCCATGTGCAGTAAGGAAAGGTGAGCCTTTCATTCTCTCAATTTCTCTGCAAATCGTTTAACCTTATTTCTTCCTCTTCGTCAAGCAAAGGCTACAATACTAGAGTCTGTTGCAGAACCAGAACGTTGGCACTACAGTGACATGCTTTGTTGGAAGAGAAAGATGTAGAAACAAATATGTTAGACACAATTTATAAAGATATATTTCTAGTTGATAATAAATTCCAGAGCTACTACTATGTTGCAGAGTGCTGCTAAAAAGTTTTTCTGCATATATGTTTGGTTTGCAGGTTAGGGGTACCTGGTTCCTCCATACAAAAAGAGTTTGTAATAGTCAACTAAATCTCTCTGAAATGTGTTGTAATCGAAAAGATGAAGTGAGCTGTAGGCTGCTGACCTTTGAACCTGATGCACGACTAGGTATTTGAACAAGACATAGGAGAAGAAAGCAGTTTTTCAGCAAGTCTTGAGACACTCTGCTTATGCTCTCTTGGCTCTGGGTATGTCGCCATGCTGACCACAACTGCATGTGAGGGTGATGAATGGGCCTACTGCTGTCTCTGCCACGTGATTAGCCCACCAATAAAACTATTACTGGAGGAAAACAACAGCCTGACTTCAGTTAATGGAGCACTGAGGTAAACAACCTCTCTGTCCAGAGGAAAGCCAACAAATCCGCCCCAGACTCCCTCCTCCTGCTCATTTATGTTCTAAATGAACTGCAGTAGCTGAGTAATGTGACCTTGTCATCGCCTCAGAAAACTCTATGGAATTATCATTGTTATGTGAAGTGAGGGGTGTGGTAAATAACTTAGCAGAAAAGAACAAAGTGAAAAGCATATAATTGAATATATGAGGGGTGGAATCGAATAAAGATACATACAAATGATTTTACTTAAAAATATGGATAACGTCACAATATTAGCATAGTTGTTGTGGAGTCAACAAGTAAAATCAACATAAATTTTTTTTTGCATGAATATCTATTTTCTGGAATTCATTGTCATGTTACATTTGAGATGGAAGAAAGTGCAGAGAAAACAAGCAATGTAGGAGATTTTGTTTTTAATATTGATCTCACTTGTATGAAGATCCATGATTTGATATGATTTTAGACTTACCCAACTTTATTGTTCCAACTAATAATACTAGGAAAAAAATTGTAGAGATTTCTTTTAGGTAACGCTTATTGGCAGCAAAAAAAAGCAAAGCACAAATTTAGCATAAAGCAGGTTCAAGATATAAAAATGACATATGGTGTCTACACTTTTTTTCCCCCACAAACCTATTATTTCCAGTCTTTTAATTGGTTGGTTGTCTCAAGCTGAATTGTATTATGAATAATAAGATTCTTCTGGAAGGTTTTTTTTTCTTCTTCTAACCAGAAGAATCACGAGTAAATGTGAATGGCCACAAGATTATCTGCATTACTTCATGATAAATTTGAATAAAGATAATAAAATTTTGTCCTCAACAGAAAAGTTTTGAACCCACTCTCATCCTCTTTTTTAAGGGGATTTGCTACAAATCTGGACAGAAGTCTCCTCAGAAGTTATTTTAAATATCTGTTCAATCAAATCCACCCAATAGGAATGATCAACACTTATTATTAAAATATTTTTTGAGAAATATTTCAGGTTCTACATTTCAAATGATTCTATAGATTTATAGGTAACCTTAGGAATCTGAGGCCTTCTCAAGGACCCTTCTGCAGCCCAGCAGCAGTGGGTGTATCTAAACTGTTTCACCAGAGACATGTGCTGCCCGGGAGTTCAGTGAAAGCAGGGCCAGGTGCAGCCCAGCTTTCCCTGTCAGCGCACTCAGCTGGACATCTCACCTGCATGGGGCTGCCACTCAGCAGGAAGATACAATGAACAGTGGTTAAACTGTGCTTGAAATAGTCAGAACAAGTTAAAGGACATGTGGTTTTGCATTGGCAGATGCCATGATGTATGGCAGGTTGTAAAAGAAGTGTAACACCGTCTTCTGAGTGCAGTGGTCAAACACATTCTTGGAATTCCTGGTTTTACCCGTGAAATCATGAACAAGAGCATTTAAAGACAAATGCTGAAAAATTATGGATGCATGGGATTTGATTTGTTTTGAGCCCTGTAATTTTAAAATTTCATGTATTTCTTTCTGATAAATAATCTTTTTCTTAGGACTCCTCCATCCTTGTGATGCATACCAACTCCTATTATCATGCCTCTGTCCTTTCTGCGACAGTACCTTCAAGCATGTCATCAGTCAGTCTATCCAGAAGATCTGTGATTTGTCTGAATACTTAGCACTGTAGAAGTACAAATTATTCCTACTCTGGTGCCTCTTTATGAGCTGGCACTGTGAGAGAACTGTCATGAAAAATTTGAGCTGAATGTGCTTGATTCAAAGCTTGAAGGAGAGGACAAAGACCCTTTTCCTTGAAATCTGCCTCTCTACTTTACAGGTGCATATGTGACTGAGAGACAAAAAAGATGGGCTGGAGCAGCTGTAAGACACTACACATAGAATGTAAAATGGAAATATTAAAAGGAATAAGTGAAGAGAAATGGAGAAAGGTTACAAGGCCTGACTGAATAAATTAGGAGGAAATTCTGAGATGTGACATGGACATTATGGAGGACTTGCTCCTTGATGAATTGTAGTAGGAAAAAGGGAAGACTGAGCAAAAACTGAAACAGATGTCAGGGTCATAAGTCCAATAAGAAACACAAAGTCTCCAAAAGCTGAGCAACCAGAGGAGAAAGAGGAAAGCTTTTTCACCATTTCATCATATTTCCTGTAACTTGGCTATGCTCTGTATGTCACAGGTAAGTCCTCAGGATGCATTTAGTAAAATATGATTGACTGGTGACCTCCAGTCAGTAGACAGGAAGTCTGCAAGTGTGTCTCTAGGTGTAAAGTGTGAAGAAAACATCCCAGGGTCTGTAAGCTGTAATATGTTGGCTCATCTCAGCATTATATGGCCTTTTTTCACCATTTGCCAGTCAAAAGCCTTTCTGTATTTGCTGCCTGGGTAGATTTGCATAACTCTGACTCTGTCTTTGGCAGAAACACATGCTCTGCTGGGAGTATCCCACTTGCATTTTTATAAAATCTGTTCAGCAGTACAAAAATGCATGGATTCTGTGGATTGAAGGAAACTCGTTTTTTTAATAATGACAGTTTCTTTAGATTGCTGCAGAAGGTAGAAATAGAAATTACCTGAGAATTTTTCATTAAGTAACAACATTTAAGGTTTTCTGGGACATTTTTTTGGTTCCACTAGCTTGTTGATGCACTGTTTATCATGATTATTTGCCTGAAAACTGGTAACTATGACATTCACCTGGCTGTTTCCTTTGAACCAAAACACACTGCCAGTTTTCTTTCAGCCTTTTCTCCAATGGATTGGAAACAAGACAATGTAACACACTATAAAAAACCCACTCTTTCTGTGTTGACTGTTCATTTTCAAGTGGGATTTTACCCCAGACATGGACACATTTTTCTATTTCAATTATTTAGAAAGAAAATATCCTAAGCAAATGATTGCATTTTCCTTCTAAAGTCTTGCACCTTGTCTTTTAAGCAAGTGTGTGTGCTTTGACAAATACCATTCCTTCTTTAGGTCATATTATTTTCCTCTTCAGGTCCTTACTTTCCACTCATCTGAAACTTTGACTGCCTGATGATATTGTACTCCCCAAAGAGAGGGAAGGTCCTAAACTACCGTACTGTTTTCAATGTGAATGCATATTTCTACATTTTGTTAATGAACAGGAGAGACAAAAGAAATGCTCAGCCTTGTTGTGCCACTTCATCTGGGGGGAAAAATATGCAGGAGAATGCAAGAACACTCCTCTCCAGTTGTCAGATGCTTTTGTAGCCTAAATTGACATTTATTTAGAAGCACACCCAGAGTGTGCTGAGTAACTGAGGATTCAAAGCCAGATGCTAGTTTAGAGGGATTGAGTCTCTGATGTTTCTCATTGAGAAACAATGACTGTGTCTCTGTTATTCCTGTCTCTGATGTTTGATATCTAATGTGCATTCGGGTGCTGGCTCTCCTGCTTAAAAATTACTTCTTGCCATAGCATGAATGCCAGCAAGGCAGCCATCCATTCTGTTCCACAGCAGCCAGAGCTGGCAAACCATACAATTATAGAATCATGTTGCAAGAAAAAGTACATAGGAGAAAAGAGAGCTAAGAAAATGAGAAAGTGCACAGTAGAGACAAAAAAGATTTTTAAAAGTATGATTTTTTCCAACCATTTTGCTAGTAAATAATGACACCAAGTTACACACAGGCCAATACATGTATTTAAGTATTGATACGAATTCTGTATGGTTTCTTCACATTTTTCTGCACACTACATTTTTGGATGGAAATTTCAGGAACATTTTAATCTACTTCTTGAGCACACTCTGTCTGTGAAATTAGCTACACCTATTCCATGACACATTTTAGACTTGGCCAGAATGATATCCAGAAGGCTGCTTTAAAAGAAACTTTCATCACTTTATGTTCAGAGTAGGCTTTTCTGTCTTTTACTGCAGTGTGTTCGGATATGCATTGCATTTGCCAAAGTGTTACCTCCTCCTGCACAGGAAAGGGACAAGCAAAACTCTTAAAACACTAAAACTGATCTGAAATTATTCTTTATATCTTTTATGCGATGTTAATTGTAGAAAGGTCCTGTATTAAAAAAAAAAAAGGTCTACAATTTGCAATTTTCTTGTGATTGCTCATGAGGCCAATACAGCCACTGAGATTTCCCAGCCTCCTAGGAATTTAACAGTGCATTTTCACGTGCTAGGGCATTGATGCCTCTTTAAAATTGGGCATAAGATAAAGACAGTGAACCTCAGTATATTTTCACACAATGGAAATGATCATTATCAGTTTCTTCATTGCTCTGAAGATTTGATTCCCCACCTTCAAAAAATAAATAAAACAAATAAATCTCCCTTACAGATTTTTTAAAACAAACTAAGTGCGAATGCACAGTAATATCATGCAGTTTCATGTGTTCAAATAAATATTATTAAAACTCGTTTTGTGCATTTTTTGTTTCAAATATCTTTTGCAATAGGATCTTTTGAACCTTAGTCTTCAGTTTTCTTGCTGAATACTCTCCTGAACTTTTGTCAAAATGGTCACTAATTTATGAAAGTATTTTGATTTACTTATTTGTACTTTACTCTTTATTTGTAACTGTTTAAACTGGACTATTAATACTCTCAAATACCTTGCTCAACTTCAGCCAAACCCCATCTAAAAATTTCCAAATTTTTTGTTAACAGTCATCTTTAAAAATCTGCAACATGCTTTTCAGGTTGATAGATTGCATTAAATGTCATTTTAATATCCATTTTTCAGCTGAAATTCTTTAAAATCTTGACTCAGAAATTGTATCAGTAACAACACATATCCTGAAGAGTAATGTGTTTCCCTATGCTTGGTTTCAGAGTAATTTAAAAGGATATACTGATTTATCATGAGATCACTTAATTACTATAAACAAAAAAAACCATAGCCCCATATGTAAAATACATCCATGTATTTGAAAATATATGATGCATTCGTTGACTCAAGATCATCTGAAAGACAAGAACCTTAATGTAGAAGACCTAATTTGTAGCCCTCTGCTGTGCTGTTACCTACAGATTATGTTGTTTTACACCAATTGCTACAGTTTTTCCTTTATTGCACTTCCCTTATAGAGATTTTTCTGCAGTCTGGAAAGTTTGCCATGATGTGATCAAACCTTTCTCTAATTAAAAAAAAAAAAAAAACTAAAAAAGGGAAAAGAGAGAAACAAATTTACAAAATACAAATTTTATCTAAATCCTAAGAATCAATCCAAGTATGTCCTGAAATGTGCATTTTTGCTGAAAAGCATGCAGATTTTTTTCTATCCATAGAATTCTTTAATCTTGGCAAGACTTGGCAAGACACTGTTTCATTTCTTAGCTAATCTTTATAAGTTACTCTTCATCTGCTAAACATTGAATCTCCCAAAATATCACCGTTTTACTATGAAGACAAAGCAAGAAAGATGGATACTGTTCAAGAAAGTTGGTTTCCTAGTCAGCATCCATATAGAGTATGAGTAAAATATAATATACAAAGTGCAATCTTAATAAAGTTATTTGGTGGTTGATATAGGAGATTTCCAACAGTTAAAGTAGATAATACTTCTAATACTTCTAATGGAACTGAAAATAAAAAACCCTTTCAAATTGGGACCAATAGTTGCAATTGAAAACATGACTCAGGAACTGATAATCTACACAGACAAAATTGCTGTATAGCCCTCAAATTGTTGCTAGATTTTGATTAATTCCATCATTTAGCTACATTTTCCATAATATTAAAATATTTGTATTTTTTGCACAATTTTATTTCCCTAATGGTATTTTCTAAGTTTTATTTACACAGTGTCCAATATAAGCTACTTTTCTTTAGGAAAACAATAATTGAAAATATGCATTCTATTATTTGAATTTGGTATGCTTGGAAAAGGACCAGATTGTGCCATAATGTGGGGAAAAATTCACTGACTATAGGTGACGTTGAAAAAGTGTTGAAAAATCTTAGGAATGATAAATCCAAGAGAAACTGATTGCCAATAATACCTTTTGTGTCTATACTTGCTACTTACTTGGGGAAATGAAAATCAAATAATTGTTTGATATTATTTGATTTGAGAGTAGGTTAAGTTAGATTTTAGGAAGGAATTTTTTACTGTGAGGATTGTGAGGCACTGAAACATGTTGCCCAGGGAAGTTGTGGATGTTCTAGTCCAGGCTGGATGGGGCTCTGCACAACTTAATCTAGTGAGTGATATCCCTGCCCATGTCAGGGGGGTTGGGAAAAGATGGTCTTTATGTCCCTTCCAACCAAAGCCATTATATATTTCAGTGATTTGTAAAAAGAAAGCCTTCAGCAGAACCCATGAGGGTTGCTTTCACTCTGTGCAAAGCAATGCACTGTTATTGCAAACCTGCCATCAGGTTTCCCTGCCATCAGGGAAAATCTGGAAGAGGGTGTTTTCTAGGTTCTAGAATCCTGCAGTGATAGTGGAACCCAGCACCGATAGTGTAAAATTCTAAGGGAAACTAACAGACAAAACAATGGGTAATTTACCTTTCCTTGCAAAGCAGCTCAAAATTCACCTGGCTTGATAGACTCAGTGCTGATGGTAGAAGTGTTGATATCTAGCATGGGACCTTTAGGTGAAATCTAAAGTGTCTGGGCATGCTTAAAAAGGTTTCTCAGATAACAGAAATTTAAGTTTTCCAGAAGCAAGGGACTTTTTGGAGGACAGAAGACTCTATGACATAAGAGTAGTCTCTGCCGTAATCAGAAGGAAACAGACTACTTTAATGAATATTAAAAAGGATTAAACTATGAGCTTGGAAAGACATACAGCAAAAAAGACAATTCATCTAGGAATAATAGCAATACAAATGAAATTGTTTTATGTATCCAATAACTAGAATCAGGACTGAAATTCAATTGCTTGGGTGATATGGGAGCAAAGAGGAGAGAAATCAGTAAGGCAATAGAGGTCAGTGTAAATGATCCTACCAAATCTACTAAAATAATAGGTCAGTAGTAAAGAGGTCGATGGAAACGACCTCACGAAATTAAAAACTAAAAACACTTATGAGTGAAAGTTTGAAGACTATCAGTGTTGGCATAGATCATATGAAACTAGAAAGTAAAAAGAGGGAATAGGCAGAGAATACCTCTTTATCAAAGTTCTAAGGCAAAAAAGTCTTCCTTCTCTTAGTTATTTCCACTTCCTCTCTTTCTCTTTCTGTCTTTCTCCCCTCTCTTTCCTTCCTTAGCTTCTCCTTTCTTTAGGCTTTTTCTGTCTTTTCTTGTCTTCCTCTTCTTCTCCCCTTCCACCTTTCTCCATGTTCTCCAGACTAATTTTCAGTGCCCCAATGGCAAGCTGTGTGTCTAGCTCTTTTACCTATATTCAGTTCTTTACAATTCTTTCTCCTTTTTTCTTTCAGTCTTTTTACTGAGGAAAGTAGTAGCAATGGAGTGCTCAATTTGGACTGAATGTTCTTAGGAGGTGTCTCAGCATGTTGTTCTTCCTATCATGTATGCTTTTATCTCATGCATCTTATTTTGCCTATAAATGATACTAATTATCTACTGTGGAAAGTTGGGGGGTGATCATGTTTTTGAAAAATTTCCACAGCCTGATAACTGCAATTTATAACACAGAGTACAAAGCTGAAAGTTGAACATGGATGTTGTTGAACCCAATTCAAGCCTGAATTCCTAGATATGTGTATAAAAAGGCTTAAACTTGTGTTTTCATAAATTGTTTGGGAGAGAAATCTTTATTCAGATTACGGTTTGGAAATAGAGTTGTAGAAACATGGGAAAGCTTGCTTCAGTTTCTGGCAGCAAAGTTTGATAACAATTTCTCTTACAATTGATAACAATTGATAACAATTTCTCTTACAGTTCTCTTAGAAAAGAGTGTTTGGCAATCTAATTTACAAAAACATAGCAGAAAAACCAGAGGGAAGTCAACTGACATGCTTAGATCTATACCAGTCTTGACCTAGGGAAAGATTAAGAATATCTGGTTCTAAGTGGATTTATGGAATTAACTAGACACTGAAGTATGTTGTGCAAGGACCTTCTTGTCTGTGGATTTTTGAGAGATGTGACTAGACAAAGCCCTAAGCCATGTCTTCTACGTTCAGTGCTGAATTCATTCTGAGAAGAAGGCTGAACTGAAAAAACCTCTAGATACTGTCCAACCTGTGTGTTTCTGAGACTGGAACATAAAGTGAAGACCTTACCGTGAGGGTTGATGTATGAATGATGAATGCCATGATGAATTGCATGAAATTGGTTGTACATTTACCCTCTGTCTATTTTTTTTTTATTATCAGAACAAAAGTGATAAGTGGAATTATAAGTGAATATGAAGTGAATATATATCTACATATCTATATCTATGTATATCATGTATATATACCCAAAATAGGCAATACTTTAAAATAAACATCCTTTTAAGTCAAAAAACTTCCTGTTTTTTTGACAGCTGAATAACTATACTTTATAATTTGAAAGGATTCTCATTTTCAGTGTGTCCTTTTTCTATAGCAATACAAAATAATAGAAAAATAAGAGCTCTTTTTCATTTCTCTCTATGGCTTGCTGTTGCTGTCAAGCCGTGTAAGGTCAAAGAGTAGATTCTACATCACTGTTGAGAGGTAGGAAAGAGAGCAGTGGTTAGAGAGGTGGTATTACCATCTCTCTAAATTCTGTAGTATTGCTGGCAGCAGAAAACTCCCAAAGCAGAGGATACAAGTGAAGGAATTGTGATTCAGATTGAAGGCTTTAAAGGTCTTTACAGTGGAGTTACCTATCGTTACGTACCATTGCTTACCCAAAGTGAAATGTAGAACCAAGTTCATCACCAGAGACTCTCTGCTTTTCTCTGAAGTATTCAACTTTGACCATGGTCAGATATACAGCACTTTTCTGGTACAGCACAGTACTTTCCATGTTCCCAACTGCTGGGATGCAAGAATGTTATTTTCCATTTACTGGTGGAACTCCTTGGGGTTGTAAAGAAGAAAAAATGTTTTAGAGATATAAATATAAAAGAATGCAATTTTAACATATTGTGTCATTAAGAAATTTAGAAGCTTTTAGACAGATTGTGAAGGTACCAGAAAATGAGATGCAGTGTTGCATTAGATATGTTTTTAGTATTTTCTTCTTTTTGTAAAAGCTGTAATTTTCAGAGTTTAGAACCAATTTAATGTCCCTGGAGCTAGAGCTTTTTTGTATCCATTGTCCATTAGGTGAATTGCTAAGCCAAGAATGGAATCCATTTATAATGTATGAAATATAGTAAAATGCTTTAAAAACAGTCTAGGTAGGGAAGAAATCAGCAGGAGTCCATTAAATTTGAAGATGGTGAGTCCTGAGGTTCTTCTTATAATCAGATAATGTGTTTTTGTGCTTTGATAAGAGGCATTAGATATAGGAAGATCTATTTAAAAGTTTGAATTAAATAAAAATTTATACAGAACAAATGCAAAATGCATTCTGTTTGACATTTGAGACAGATTTCAAAACAGTATTTTGCTTTAAAGAACACCCTGTGACTTCAATAATATTTATTATGTTTTAATAAAAATTAATAAATAAAACCTGAAATTATAGTGTCAGTGTTACAGACTTTAAAGAGACACCTGTCAGAATATCCTACTAAGTTACATTCTTATGGCATCACAACTTGGACATGAAAATGTGGTATTACCAGGGAAGATCGCAGTCGCTGACATATTGTTAGCAATTAAGAGTAAATCTCCGCAGAGAATTTAAATCGTTAAGAACAATATGAAGGGAACACAAAGGGAATAGGAAGGGAACAACAGAATCTAAGACTCCCTGCAGAACGTCCCAAGTTCCTCAGCATCTCATTTGTGCCCAGCCCACAGCCCACCCGTGTGAGTGTCCTCAGCAACTCACAGGCGACCTGCTCGTGCTGCCAGGGCCAGCAGCTGGCAGGAACTCACCATTGTAGAAGCCCTCCCTTGGAGCCTTGCATTTATTTATTTCTGCCTGGTGAGTAGAAGCTCACTGAGATAGCATAAAAAGGTTTAGCTGCACTCTTGAATCTTGGTTCCTCTGTGGTTTGGTGCTTTTAATCCTTTTTATTCTGGGAAGTAGATGCATCTCCCAGTAGGAATCTGTTCAATGTACAGGCAAGGAATCAAGGAATATTCTGGATTTGACAATCACAATGTTTTTAAAAAATCTCAAAGTTATTTTTTGTTGAAGTTAAAAGAGAATTTTCCCGAAGTTTTCAATGTAGCATAAGTATTTTAAAGCTTCGTCAGCATAGATTAAGTATGCTTCATCCTTGCTATATATTTTACTGAAGTGTTTTCTTTTTGGAAAGTATTAAATCCATCCAAATAGACCATTATTTAGTCTATTTTTGTCCATCATTCTAACACATCTTTGGCTTATTTACATATATTCTTGTAGCTCTTCCTTCAATATCCTCATATGGCTTCTACTCAGATTGGAGATCTTTATGTGAAGCAACAAGACGAAACCAATGATGATTCCTAGGTTTTATTTTGGACTCTTGAGCTGATCATGGAAGATGGAACAGAGCAAATGGCAACTTTTGCAAATCAGATATTTGAAGGGTCAAAATATTCTGGATTGAATGTCCACTGCAAGAGCTGTGTAGGAACAGAGAAAACAACCAAGATGCACTTAGTGGATGATTCCAGGACAGAGAAGACACAGACAAAACAGAATGTTACAATTTTTAGGTTGTGCTTTCTATCTTGCCTCTACCCTCCTGTTTCTGTGTCAATTTACCTTACATATACATTTAGAGTTTTCTAGTTCCTCCAGAGCTCTCATGATGCCATAGATAAATTGTATACATTTTACAGAAAGCATGCATAAATGTAAATTCACCCAAGAGGTTTAAATGACTCCTTGGGGTTAAATGAAATGCATGTTAATGACATTCATATAAAGTAAGAAGCACAGATTTTAAAAATCTGTCTCTATACACATACAGAATCAAATACCAGAACTACCGATTTGGAATCTATTTGGAATCAACAGACACTTTGAACAGTACCGGAGAGGTCTCAAGATCCATTATGAAAATGGAACACACCATGAGTGGAGAGAATAGTGGTGACTCACTACATGGGTGAGACACAGCAGGATCCTCATTTGGGACAGAAGCAAATATGTCAGATGAGATAATTCCATTACAGGAAGAGGGATGTTAGTGACTTCATACAAGGCAATGTGTATACAAAGGGAGCTTGTTTGTATTTTACTTCTTGATGTGACCACCTATGCCCTTAAAATCAAATCAAACTACAACAGCTAGGGAAGAAAGCTATGGCAATAGCTAGTGGAGTGCAAAACATCATTTAGGAAAAGATTAAAAAATATGCTTTCCAGAAGGAAAATTTAGTCAGAGATGTTTTAGCTAGGTATTTTCTGATTTATTCAACACTAGTTTTTAAACTGCGGCTATTTTACGATGTATTTACATGCTGAAGGTAGTTTGCAGTATTCCAGACGGCAGTAAGAGAGAGGACCCTGAGAAGCTTTAAAATAGATATTTTATAATTTCTGAGAGAGATTAGTTGGTATAATTGCCAGTGGTAGCATGATCCATAATGGTATTCCAGAAAGGCTTTTCCACTGTCCTGTGTCTGTTTCCAGCACTAAATAAAGTACTGAGTCACAGATCCCCTTTGGTTATCTAGCCAAGACACCAAAGCTGATATAGCAACTTTGTGAGATACCGCCTACTGCCTCTATGAGTCCCCATGACATTTGGGCACAATGTGAGAGAAAAGAGTGTGCGCACCTCCTCCCACTTTCTGCTGTAGACAATGGAACTACTTCGGCCTTATTCACACGTTCTGGCATCTCCCATGCCCATGAGACAACGCCCTCCCCAGTGGGGGGGCTCTTTTCACAGTTTCTGGCTTGAAAAGAAATAACATCTGCCTCTTTGAGCATTGCTAATAACAGCTCTGAGGTCCACAGCGTTCCTTGTTTTTTGTTCTATTTTCAATTATATCGGTTGTATTGTGAAGAATAGAAAGCAAAGAAAGGAGAAAACCATGATAATTCAGGCAACACTTGTGAATCCTGGATGACATTTCCTCTGTAAGGCAAGCTAATGCTTTAGCAGAGCATTTTCTTGGCTTCTGTGATTGGGTTACAGTGATATTATTTGTGTTATGATTTAATACATTCACTGGACTTGCATCAACCCCGTTCCAACCAAGACAAGTGGTAAGTCTTAGAGTACCACACAACAGAGACAGAGAAGTGGTTGGCTCTGCTTTTGACTCTGTTCAAGTAGCAAGAGTAAAATCCAAAAATTAGAAAATATATGTGAGAATATTTCCTTTTAACTTCTCACAGCCACTGTGTAGGTAGCTCACATCTTGCGTCTGGGTCTGGAGAGCAGGTACCTCTTGGGGAGAGCTGCATGTGACCAGTCCTTCACTGGAGAAATAGAAGCTCTAACTGTGCCCTTGAGAGCCACAGCCAGCTCTCTCTTCTCCTCCTTCCCAGATTAACAGCAGCAGCTTGGTAAACCACTGCTGCATTCACTCAGTAACAAACTATAACATGTAGAATAGTGATCTCTGAACGCGCAAAAAGCAGTACCTGTAATGTAAATCCTTGAAATTTGGCCTTTTGTTTTACTGCTGTGAAGGTATAAATCTCCAGGTCCTGTATAGCCCAGTCAGTCTTGGACAGAGGCAGTGGTGAAGATGAGTCAAAAATATATTTATTTTTTGAGAGGAGAGGAGATAAGGGTAGGGTTTCTACCTCTTAATGTCTAAAATTTAGTTGTACAAGATACTAAACCTAAAAATAGAAGAAATTACAAGATAATACACATACAATTTTTATTCTGAGAAGGAGATAAAAAATAAAAGAACATGCTAGGTGTTCATCATATCATTCAATGTACACTGAGTTAAGATACTGCAGTGCTGAAGTGATGCTCCAAAGCTAGTCACAACTGAGGAAATCCGGTTGGCTTTTATTTTTTAGTTAGCTGTATCGCTGTTCTTCAGAACCTCTTCTCTACTTAGTCATCTTTCAAATGAATGCAATTGCTTCACCAGTGTAAGGCAGCTGCCATTGCAGGTTTGCCCTGTTAAGGATAGGCTGCTTTTTTGAAAATGAGCCAGAGCACCAGGGAAACATATTTTATGGCCTAAAAGAATTTTTAAAATCCTGGATAAAAAACGCCATAACTCTATCATCTGAGAAAGTAAATTCCTTTTATGTATTATAATTAAATTGATTAAAACAGTTGAGTAAGGCTTAAATTTCGTGCAGTAGTATTTTTATTACAGGTCCCCTTTAAGACAGATCACATCATCCACACCAACAATTAAATAATGATGGTGGATATTGTTATACTATTGCACGCTGCCAAGTAGAACAATAAAAGGTCACAAGAAGTGACCTTTGCACACAGGGGGTCCAGAGATTAGCTTCAAACTTTGGTTCCTTTTGGCAGGATGTTTGTAGACAGTTTTTTCCAATGGCAAATAAATCATGATCTAAGAAAAGTCTGGTGTAGTAACCAGGATTTAAAGAAGCAATAACAGTTTAGTTTACAAGTTTAGATGGCATTACTTAACTTCATCACTACATCACGTTTTATTAGTACAATTATCTTTTAAAGATAGTGAAGGACCAAAAATCACATTGACTTGAAGCCTTCAACTTGTCATGAAGAAACCCCTCTCAAACAAGCATTCACATTTGGTCACTGCAACCATGGGAGAGATCTGATAGGCAGATGACATATACAGTGTATGTGACACGGAAAGCTGGGAAAGAGACAACTATTAGAACTTTAGGAATGAAAGAAAAGACAAATATTTCGGTTCTGGTAGAGTGCAGTAATGCTAATGCAATGCATAATTATTCTTTTGCTGTATTCTCCATGTATTAATTTTATCAACCTTTATAATAATGTTTATCCTACGGCATTCTTTCAAAAATGCCCCACTTTACCTATTTTATGTCATGGGGATACCTATTTCTCATCATTTTTATGTAATTTTCTGCTGTCTACTTTAAAGGAGGACTATAGGACCAGAACCCCTCTACAATAAAAATGTGAACTTGCCAAAGACTTATAAAAATGTTTTCCATTTCATGTTCATGTCTTGATATTCCCAAACTTGTATTTGCTTATTTGATTGCTGCAGAGCACTGAATTGACATTTTCAGAGAATCACCCAGAATGACCCTGAGTACTAACAGTCAATTCAGAGGACATTGTTGTCTGTGAGCTCAACACTGTGCCCATCATTACTTGTTACAAATGGAAATATCTAAAGCAATCAAAATATGTGAAATTTTGTAAACCAATTATTTGATCTCCATTGAAATGAAGGTTATTAGAAAATTAAGATCACAGAATCATTGAATATCTCAAGTTGGAAAGCAACTATAAGGGTCACTGAATCCAGCTCCCAAGATTCTAAATTAAAATTACTTTTGCTACTAATAACAATTTATTTTTTCTTGTAGTAATAAAAGTGGATTTAGTTACACTAAAAAAACTAAAGAGTAACAAACTTAGAAACCATATTGCACACAGTGTCTTGTGTATTTCACGAGAGTGGAAATAATGTGCTAAATTTGTGTTGATGGTGGTAACTGGAGGAAAAAAATCTCTATTCAGGCATATAAGCTTCTATTAATTTGTTCTCAGTAGCTACAATATTTTTGGCTTTGTCTCTGTCAGGATCAATACTAGTGACAAAAACCAACAGGCGCAGCTTGGTAAGGACAGAGTAAAAAACCAGTTTAAGAAAAATCTGTTGCAACATCCTATCCAGTGCACGTGACAATGCTGTTGTCCAATCCAGTCCCAAGAAATAATCTGTCAGACTGTATCCCTCTGTTTTTCAATCTCACTTCCAGCATGAGGGTCTCTATGACTTCTCTTGTTGTCTACTAGTGGTTTTTAAATTAATTTTTTCAAATAGATGATCAGAAGAAGCATGCAAGTTACTACTTTCCTACTGCTCAGTCTTGTTTTGACTGGGAACTTTGAATGCTGCTGTGACAGAAATTCCTAATCTGCCAGAGATTGTAGGTATAATGTAACTAAATTCAGTGGGATAAATCATCAGGACTGAATTTAAGCACAAGTGTAGTATTTTTATTGGACTCAGGCCTGCATACTGAATAATAAGAGATGTTGTGGATTAGAGAACTACAGGTTTTATATATGAAAATACTCGTTTCTCCCCTGACAAAACTGAAATTTGCATTATTCTTTCTACACAGTCTTCTTTTTATCTGTGATCCAAATTTTTGGCCTATGCAGTGCAATACAAACCTCAACACATTTCACTATGCATGTATCCCATGTGTTCAGCCATACTGAGTGAGTCTTTGGCATAAGGCAAGAGCAAAACTAAAACCAAATATTACTATAAGGAGAATATGATATAAATTCAAAGGAATGTGATGGAGAAATAAATTCAAAAAACAACAGCTAACATATTTACAGCATGAGTGGGGTGGATATAAACTTGCCTTGAAATTACCATTACATGACATTAAAAACAATTTTATGTTTTACTTGACTTTCTGTATGTTGGAACATTTCTATACAGTCTTGGAAATTTGGGCAAATTCTTCTAACACTGTGGAAAAATGTTCTCAGAAAGTCAGAGTATTTGCAAGAATTCGAGGAAAGAAATGAAAATAGGATTGTAAAATGGGGTCACAGATTTTCAAATTTCCCAGCCTCAACCTCCAACACAGCTGAAATTGTCAGGAACAGAACTGAACACTGAAAACTGGATGGTCTCTCTGGAGAGTCTTACAGAATTGCATCATTATCTGTCTTTGTGTTCAGCTTGGTGAATAACAAGTGATAAGAAAGCTTTGTGGACTCACATTCAGGGAACTCTTTCCACACTTCACAATGAAGCATAAATATCTAATACTTTCAGATGCCTCTTAACTTTCAAAGTTTTGGGGCTTGTTTGGTTTCGTTCTGTTTTGTTTTGCTTTTTACTGTAACTCAAGGTTATTTTCTATATGCTTATTCTAAATTTACTTTTATAAGTCTTCTATATAGATTTCATTGCTTTTGCAAGCAGACATAAATTAACCTGAAGTAGAACTTTTGTGACCAATACGGACCGTGAGAAAGAGATGTGGGCCACCATATATTCACAAATCATATATGGAACCACAATTTTCTTCCTTCTATATACTAAACTGTTGGGGCAAATATAATTTTTCAGAAAGAGAAGGAGCATTGCGATTCACCCTATCATTGTTTGTCTCAGTGTCCACTGATAGTATTTTCATAATCTCCTCATCCCTTTCAGCTGAATGAGATGCATTGTATTTGGGTTTGGTCTCTGGAAGTACTAGGAAATGTTACTTTTTATCTATTACTGTGTGTTGAGATCTCACTCTGTTGCAGTCATTGAAGGTATTACATAAGTGAAGAAATTATTATCATAATGCTCAGCTCATGATTGGTAACTTTGATGGCTCATCTGGACTTAGTAGGCAGAATAATCTACAGGCTTTGGTTTTTTTCAGAAATTTAAAAGCATTTAAGCTAAAGTTTTTGAAAAAATACCTAATAGAAATGACAAAATTAATTGGGGTAAGGTATTCAGATTTTGAAACGCATTTAGGCCAGCTCTGCATATCTCTCACATTTAGGGGTTGTACTAAAAGAGGGAAATGAGCATTTGGTAGGATCTTGGCATCTTCCTGCTCTGCCTTTTTCCCACTATGACTACATGATCCAATTGCTTCCAAGTGAGCAGTGAGCCTGTTTAATTTGATTAAAACTTCATACCTTTCTTTGACTCTATCAAAGATAAAAAGATAAGATTTTAATCTAGCAGCGGGGAAAGCAGCACTCTGACACTAGGCAAGTCTAACAGTTCTTCCAGGGTAATTTTGCCAGATCCCGTCTATTTCTGAAGTGTGTGCAGTAACATGATGTGCCCTTCTTCTCTCTCTTCTCTCTCTTTCTCCCCCTCTCTCTTGCTGCCTCTCCCTTTCACTGAAATGGCAACTAGAGAACAAATTGCCTTCTTTGTCTGAAGCCTGCTTGTTCACAGGGGGGCTCTTGATCTGAAAAAACCCAGAGATGTCAGGCTGTATAAACTCTCAGGGAAAGATATATTGCATAAAGGTTCCCACTCTGGAAAATTATATGCTACTTTCAAAATGCTTTGCCACTTTTAAAAAGTGTAATTATACCCTTCTCCTTAATGACTGACATAGCATATGTTTACACATGTTTTAGCTGACTTATGACAGTACACAGAAGCACATTGTGCATTTGATTTTAACAGCTAAAAGGAAATGGGACCAACATCCGAACCTGTCTGTTAACATTGCCCAAGTACTTTTGAACAAAAAGTACATCTAGTGCCAGTGCTTGTGCCCTCCTTGGCCCTTTCTCTACACGATAAATTATGCTGTCATTTTTTTCTTCTATTCTGCAATCCATGTCATGTCAGCCCTTTCAATTCCATTTCAGAATTTTTTTTTGTTGGTTAGCTGTGGTGGGAATTTTTTTGTTTATTTGGTGGGGAAATTTTCTCTTTCTTTGTTTGGGGATTTTATTTATTATTTATTTATTTGTTTTATTGGTAATTTTTCCTCAATATTGTCTGAATGCTCACTCAATCATGCTGGTTTGGGCCCCTATTATAGGAAGCTTTAAACATATTTTCATATTTTGGCTTTAAAGAGCTGGATGGAACAGAGAACTAGTTACCATACCGGAGCCTTCCAACTTTTTGCCCTTGGGTGAACATATCCCCAAGGGTGTGGTGGCTGAGAATTATTTTGCTTTAGTGTTTCCTACAGGGGGGTTTAAAGGCACAAGGTGGTCCCATCCCGACTATCACCAACCAAGCATCGCTGTCACAGTAATCGCTACCTCCTTGGAAGGCTTTGGGAAGGAACTCAAGACCCAGATATGGAAAGAATGCTTCTTTGTGAACTGCTGAGGAGATACTGCCAGGTAGCTCAGTGCAGGGAGCGCACAACAGCAAGAGCTTCCAGCACTCCAGGAGGGCACACAGGCACAAGGAATTCAGTGTGTTGGTTAAGCCACTGACCCCAGAAAGCTTTTGAGATGCAGACACAAGTAGAACTGGGCCCTTGCCTACACTTTGTGAAAAAGACACTAAACAAACCTAGGACCATCTGGTCTCACTCTCTGGGCCTCCCGGGTTGGGAGATCTACCGAGAAAGAGTTCAATCTCTTGAGGGAGAAATTGTGTTGCTTCACTAAACTAGTGGTAAGAAAGCTGTTCTGGCAATTCTAAAGCATGCACTAGGGAAAGTATTTTTGCACCATTTTTGAATTGTTAATACAACAACAAAAATTACTTAAAGCCAAAAACTAGAACTACTAAAGCAATGGGCAAAAAAAATCTGTAGAGAAATGTTCCTTGATCATCTCTACTGCTACCACACACATTCACTAGACTGTCCTCCACAGCTAACACTCTTCCAACAGAAGCATTTCTTTTAGTTATTAACAACTAAAACACATGGACAGCTGCTTAGAACTAAAGAAGCAAGCAATTCCCTAAACTGACAAAGTGCACATCTAAGCAAGACAGGACATTAACTTAGCAGGCTGAATCAATATGTTTTCCCACTTGTATATTGTTGTGACATTGTCTTCCTCTTTCCAAAATTAACAAAAAAATTTTCTAATTTTCTATACCCAAACCTTGAGCTCCGGCATGCCTTTGTAAAATACTCCCCAGAGAAATGCAAACCCATCATTTTCTTAATGATTCAGATCCATGGTACCTTTTTCAAAACTTAACAACAAAGATATAATAACAGATAACCTGGCATCAACAGGTTATATCTTTAGAATATAAGCATTGTTCACAAACTTCTAGGAGACTGCCAGGTGATGATTCCCTCTTCATCGGTGTATCTTTCTGTCAATATAAACTATGAACCCAAAAGATCAAATGATGTCTGAGGAAAAGGGCTTGAATTCAGAGTTGGTGTGGGGTTATTTAGCTCAACAGAAGTCAGTAGGAAGTGTTATACCTTAGTCAAGGTAACTGATTAAAAAAGAGTTTTCCATCTATTATATCATAAGAACAATTAAACATACTTGCTTAATCATTTTAGAACCAATGAAGTTACCTCTTACACCCTTTGGAAACAGAAAGCCAGTGAACTTGTCTAGAACTAATAGTGATTATTTGCTTGGACAACCCAATCAATCACTGAAATAGATTTAACTTGCTTCTAAGGTAGAAGTGGAAATTTTGCATTCACAGTGGTCAGTGGCTGTGAAGTCTTCCAAAACAGTTTTCTGGGGTGAATCTCATTTTGAGCCATGCAAAAGTAAAACAAAATCAATGCTCTCCACTAACAATCTCCCACTGCTCAGAGAATAGCAATTCCTTAAGGTATGTTAATTTATTTACCCCTTTCACTTTCCTTAGCAGTGTTAAAGCTAAATATATTTGAATATCTCTGATCAGTTCAGTCTCTGATTGAGTCCAGTCTCTGTAATTCAGTCTCTGTTCAGTGTAATTAAAAATGCCTTCTTTCTCTTTTAAAGCCAGTACACCTCAGAACCTCAAATTGGAAACAAAATCACAAAGAGGGTGAAACTTTGTTAGAAAGAATAAAAGCTTATTTTAATTGTAACTTTTGCCTCTGCACATCCTGTGACAAGACCATGACTTTTAAGAAAGGTGCTTTGTTGTGAGAAATCTTAAATTGTTGATAAAAATTTGGGTTGTTGTACTTTTTATATGCTTGCTATTGTATGTGTAAAATATTTGGTTTTAACATGATGATGAAACTCTATTAACACTTTGGCAAACCTCAGGCATCTCATTATTTACATTCGTATTTATAAATCACATTCAGTAAACTAATGACACTCAAGTGATAAATAGTATGTCAGTGTGGGCTGAGGTGACATACTGTCTCTGAAATCCAGGTCACTCAATGAGTTGTCTAAATATTGATTTAGATTCTTCACTTCAGACACTTTATTCTGACAACTTTGTCCTTAACTGGTACCTTTGTCTCTATCCATCCAGTCCTAAAGATATCAGGAAAAAAAAATTCACTTGATTTTTCTCTCACTTAACTTTTTCCAAATAGTTTCCAATGTTTTCCTGACATTCTATTTCCTTCCCACTCTCACTTATCAGTTTCCACACCAAAACATATTGTTGAATATATCAAAAGAAGATTATCCCTAATTTTAGGCTTTTATGGTTCCTCAAACCAAATACATTTTCTTACTGGCTTTTACTATTGGTCAAGCTAAAAAAAAAAAATCCAATTTACTGGACATTTTCCTGTCTTTATTCCTGTCTCTCCTGTCTGCCTATATTGGTTTTTAACTCTGATGAACATATCAAGCTTTTGCAACTGATATCTCCAAACAGTTTGTACTCTACTCGTGTAAACAAGAAAATTAAGTTGTTCATTCTTCTGATATGTAACTTTGTGCACAGATTTCCTCTGTCCTGGACTCGCCTCCTTTAGAGAAAGCTGTCTTAATAGTAAATTGGCCAATGTGCACCTTCCCACCTTTCAGGACTATAGTTTCTTAATTAGCAGTAAAAGCCAAGATGATGGAATTATATAGGATAAGACACCAGGTTTTCAGTTGAGGGAAAGTCTGCCTACCCAAACAGTGTGTGATAGGAGGTACAGGGACAACTTGTGTCCTTCTGGTCCTCCAGCCTTCTGACCTCTATAATACAACGGGTAGTCCCTAAGTTAGCCCACAGTCAGAAGCCAGTCTTCTCCTTTACTGTCCATGCTGGATGGTGTTGTACATGGTACAGACTTAGCAAGGTTTTCATGGACCCCACTGCCTTAATTTCAAAAGCATGAGAGGAATAGATCTTGGCAGCGATTAGAAGAATGACAGCTGAAAAGAAAAGAGATTGCCTTGGCATCAAATCACCATGCAGTGAGGACAGAGAGAAGCCAAGAAGCAATGAATCCAGGTTGGTGAGGACAAAAAACTGAAAAGCACGTGGTTGCTTTTGGTTGTTTCTCTGTAGAACAGTTACAGGTGTATCTCAATCACGTGTGTTCTGAAGATGCTAATATGGCAAAGAGAAGACAGCAAGGATTACCCTAACTTTTATGTGGTGAACTGAAAAATAATCTTCCAAACTTATGAGATTTAACTTACTTTAGTACAAATGAATGAACATCCACTAACCCAAGTGAAAAAAAAAAAGCTAGGAGGAAGAGTTCTGCTGCTTTATTCTCAGAGTATTAGGATTCACCTTCTAGTTTGACTTTGATAATGATTAAATTATTTAACTGAAATGAATGAGCAACTAGCACAACTAATGCATTGGGTTTGCATGGCAACATTTTGGTAGTGGGGCGGCCCCAAAAAAACATTTGGGGCTGCAGGGGCAGCTTCTTTGAGAAGCTGACAGAAGCTTCCCCCATATCTGACAGAGCCAATGCCAGCCAGTTCCAAGATGGACTTGTGGATAGCCAAAACTGAGCCCGTCTTTGGCTCTGGGCTAATGCGTCCAAGAAGAGGAAAAAGTTACTGAAAAGAAGAAAGTGGCAGGCAGAGAAGAGAGTGAGAATACAGAAATGGCTCTGCAGACACTGAGGTCACTGAAGAAGGAGGAGAAGATGTGTTCCAGGCACCAGCACACAGATTATCCTGCAACCCATGGCAAAGATCACAATGAGGCAGGATGTCCCCTGCAGCCCATGGAGGTCCCTGGTGGAGCAGAGATCCACCTGGAGCCCATGGAGGACCCCATACTGGAGCAGATGGGTATTTGAAGGAGATTGTGACCCCATGGGGAAGAGCCTGTGATGCAGCAGGTTAGCAGGCAGGATTTGGGACCCCACAGGGAGCCACATTGGAGCGCTTTGCTCCAAAGGGGCTTCATCCCATGGAAGAAACTCACCCTAGAGTAGTTCATGAAGAATTGCAGCCTGTGGGAAGGACTCACATTAGAGTAATTCATGCAAGACTGTCACCTGTGGGAGGAACAGAGGAAGAGCATGACTAGTCCTCCTCTTGAGGAAGAAGAAGCAGCAGAGGGAACATGTGATGAACTGTGCCCCTGCACTGCCTGGAGAGGAGCTGAAGAACTGGGAATAAAGTTAAGGCTGGTAGAAGGGCAGGGTGGTGGGAAGGTAGTTTTAAAATTTGGTTTTATTTCTTATCACCCTACTCTCATTTGATTGTAATAAATTCAATTTATTTCCCTAAGCTGAGTCTGTCCTGTCCATGAGTAACAGATGAGGGATCTCTGCCAACTTTCTTGCTCTCAGGGAATAGATCTGTAAAGCAAAAACAAATAAGAGACTGATGCTAGAAAAACTCTTTTGTAATTTTACCTTTGTAGTGTAAACATAACAGATATTTTACACTGTGAGAGTGTTTATGCAGATCTCATTTTTGTGATATTATTTTTACGTATTCACAACATATCATTCTTTCAAATTACCTAGGGTACAGTAGATGGTGTTCTGAGATTGAACTTCCTAAGTCACACGGTCTACTCTAAAATGAGTCCACCTTTCCTTTCTTTGCTGTTTTCTTACTACTTAGATAGGAATTAGCTTTGGAACAGAAACATCAGCAAGAAATGCTTCTACTATGAAATAGATACAAATTGTATTCTTGTGAGAATTTCGTTGGTATCTAATTTGAGAGAAGGAATTTTGAATAAGTAGGAACTTGTAACATTTATGTGAATGTGTGGATTTATTTTGAATGCCACTTTCGAATCTTTAAATGTTTAAAGATTACATATTTCTTAGAACTTTTTTAAAAACAACTGATGCATATATTATTAATATCACAGAAACAATTTTCAGAGAAACACAAAAGAAAAATCTGAAGCAGTCTTGCTCTGTTAAAGAATGGTAATGAAAAGTAGTGTGAAATTTTGAAGAGAAAATATGTAAATATTTCTTTTAAATAGTATACTATTTGGAGAATGGGAGTACTGTTTTTATTTTCATTTATAATCTACTTAGTACTTTTTCTTTACAGTTTAAAGCACTGTGCAGACAAAGATAGCAATTAATACTACTGTGAGATACTCTGCCTTTGTCGCACTCCTGTAATTGATGATCAAATTATGGGTCATCTAGAGTACAGAAAACAAAACAAATATTATATTCTTGGTGTGAAGCTTCAAAATACTAACAACTTTTTCAAATCTGGTTACATTCAGAACTCGCAAACACTCTTAGCTTACAAATATTCAACAAATTTTGAACCTCTTCCTTATTAAATCCTATTCTGTTTTTCAAAAGTAACCCCATAGACTTAGAACATGAAATCATATGGCAGTCTTCTGTCAGTATATTCTTCTATCTGTTGTTACAGGGAGATTTTAAATGGCATCAGGGTGGGTTACCTGACAAATTTGTTTTATAAAGGCCTTAATTTTGCATCTTCATGCATAAATTTAAAGGGCTATGCTAGTTCATAATTACACAGTATGTACAGTTTGGGTCCCTGAAAACTTAATCTGTATCACAGAATCATGGAATGTTTTGGGTTGGAAATGACTCATAAAAGTCATCTTCTCTAGCCCCCCTGCAGGATGGGGATATCTTCAGCTTGATTGTCTGTATATGAAAGTCAATACCCGCATATCTGTACCAGGTTTACTTGAGTATTTTCCTTCTCCCACTATCACAGCTTCCAGCACACTACATTGATAAATGGTCTAATCTGGTGTAGGCTAAATGACTGTGAAAAAGGTAAAAGACACAAATTATTTGTAGTTCAACGCAGAACCTTTGCTTGGAGGAGCAGGCATAGCTAAAAAGAGGTGCCTTTGAGCATATGTATGCATTCAAAGGTGATGCTCTGTTTCAGAACACTTGGAGAAGAACAGACAGTATGGCACATAAGTGACAGTAAACCAGCCTTTAATTACTGTGCAGCCTTCTCTCAACCAAGTATTTTCTTGGCCTGAGGCGGGGAGTGCATGCACACTGAAAAATGTAGAAGACCTGTACTGGAGGGTTAAATGCTTTGTACAGAAAAAGAGTACAGGAGAAAGAAGAAAGGGACACAGGTGAAATAAAACTGCCAGGAGGATAAGGTTCATAAAACTCAGGTTAGTCTTGTCAAACTGATAGAGATATTAAGTGTCCCAAACCCACATTTTTCAAAATCAAGCTTTTCATTGCCGCTGCACAAGGCAGAGCCCAAGCTCAGCCCATGCACAGTCCAGCTTGGCACAGCCATACATGGTAAGTATTGAGCAAAGCCGCTATTTCTGCAGACAGATTTCAGATCCAGGGGACAAAGCAAAGGAGAAACCGTTGGCAGCAAACACCTTCCATGACCTGTAATGCCACTAACATGTGCTGTGCTGTTCTTCGGCATGTGGGAATCCTGGAAATCTGTCTCTATCTCACACAATACTCCCTGCCCACCTGATGTGTCATGAGTCCCATTATTCACTCAGGGAGGATGGATGGGCATGATTTAGGTAGCTGAACAGCCTTCAGGATCTATGTATTTCCCATTTACAGGAAAGTATTGTTTCGCAGCCTTGCTAAACATGCATCACTACACCACAGGGAGTAGTATGGCCTAAGGACTGAATCAAGGGACAAATTATCTTCACCTAAATTCAGGAGTTAGAAATGAATAATCAGTAAGCTGTCAACTCATATACCTATAGATATTCACTGTACATGACATAGGAAACAGAAATATGTGTTTGACCTGAAAGTCCTGGCCATAACATCACATTTCATGGACAGTCTTAGATGTCTTAGTCACTATGTGTGCCAGCCTATCTCTGTACCCAGCAGAGTAAAAATTTGAGCTCTAATTCTGTACAGAAAATGGAAGCAGCTTCCAATGCAGTCCATTATTGAATTTCCAGTTACCCTAATCTCGTCATACTTTGTAGTTTCAAAGTTTGTGGAGGTCTGCTACATTCATTTTCTCTTCCATGAAAATGTGACTCACCTGCTACCTGGTGTGTCACTCTTTATCCTTCCATCTCCCCTGCATATATTTAGCATCAGGCCTGCTTCATCTCTTGGTCCTGCATATTTCTCCTTCTGTTTCTGTACTGAACTGAATAGTTCCTCTACTTACAAGTTGTTTATTGTGCTATTCTTTTTACAATTCCCCATGTTATAGCCCAGGTCCTACATCAAATTCCACAACTGATGTCACTAATTTTCTACCATGCCCAGAGCCTGACAGCATTTATATCAAGAATTCCCTTCTTGTATCTACCAATTTAACCAAAGATTGTTAGTCATCTCTGGCCTCCTCCATGCATCTGGATTTCTCTTCTCAGCCATTAGCAGATGATGCCCTCATGAACTCAAAGAAAGGTTTATTTGAAAAAAATGACACAGATTTTCTCCAAATTTCTTCATTTTTTCTTAATCTTGATGCTCTGTGACCTCTGTTACCTGTCAGTGGATGTCACAATTCCACTGACAGGTAACAGAGTGCTGACTCCTTACTTAAGGAAACTCACTGACCAGAGACAGAAGCAGTCAGTTCTTGTGGGATTTCAGTCAACAGCAGCTCCTGGAATTACCCCAGTACCAGAGTACTATGCTACTCCTGGGGCAGCAGCAATTAAAAAGAAAAAAAATTGAGATGCTCAGATTAATTCATAAACCCACAAAAGCCCATGGTAAATCTTTAATCCCCTCTAGATGTAAAACTATGGAATAGAAATCAAGCCTTTTCCCTTCATGAATTCAGCAGCAACCATGCGGGGATCAGAAATGTGACCTTCATGCATATGGTTCAGAAATAATTGGTGCAGTCTAGAAATATGTGGAAATTAACCCATTTGATGCATCTGGCACTGGTGTGTTTGTGGGTGGTCATTTACAAACACTGCAGCATATTTGTCTACCAAAAAAAAAAAAAGATATCCCTTTCCATGTTTTAACTAAATCAAAAAGGTTGGGAAAGAGGGTTTTTTGTTTCCACTAAACACATCTGTCTCCTCATCTATATAGACTCATGAAGAAATTTCCAGTCACTCAAGTCTCCAGGGTGTTTGAAAATGTCTGAAGTCTTTTTAAAGAGCAGATTAGCATGTATCCTAAAAGTTAGACTGTAATACTATTTAACTGCTCTATTTTTCCATTATGGGCCTGTCAGCAGGAATATGTTGCCCTATAGTACATGACAAGTGAAAACGCTAGTAACATTGTTTTTCATAGACAGAAAAAATACCAAAGAAGCAATTTCTTAGCTAAAATGTCACCTGTTAGATGTATGGGGCTCACTATATTTTTGTTGCCCTGGTAACGAATGGTGTAAAATGACTCCTTTGCACAGCTCCATCAAAATGATTGCATCCTGGTTTTTCCATCATTTTACAAGAGGCTGTTTTCATTCTCCCTTCCTGACCATATTAAGTGTAAAGAGATTGAATTACTGTGCTGTACACTCTCCATCCAATGTGGATTTAAGAGTTGATATTGATGTACTGAGAACTGCGTTCTTCTTCAAGAAAAAAAAGCTACAAATTATAATGAATTTGACTTTTATGTATCGACCGCTCCAGTAGTGAAGTAGTGTTTCTGCACCCAGGGGATAGACATGGCATGATCAGCATTTTTCACTTGAGCGAATCCAATTGATAAAGCAATATATTCAGTGTCACTTTGCTTGATCTCCAGGTTTAACAATAGTCATGCTAAAAGTAGATACATTACTCCATAAATTTCACTCATAAAAAATGTGCTAGCCATTGCTTTATACAGTTGCACTCCTTTCCAACTTTTCACTGAGCAGGGCAGAAAAAGACAAACAGAAATACTGTGCCAAAAGCATGTAAGAGTGGGCAAGTGGCTGACAAGTATTGGTAGGACTCACGTATTTACAGCTAAAAAACCCAACACAGGACCGTGAGGTGGATGGTGATCAGCTTAGCACATGTGCACCTTGAGACCAAATGCCATTCTCACACTGATACTGCCCTGCTGGGCAGCTGCAGACATAACCCAGGAGTTATTACTTAACATAAGGGTACACAGGAACATTTGGAATGCTTCTGAAGGTTACAGTACCTAACTCCTTTGGTTATAGAAAAAATTATCGTGCATCTCACTGTAATGCAAATATGATATCACCACACATTTTCTGGAAGGAAATGGTATGTCATTCATCCATGTTGCAGAGGATTAAAGGCACAAAGAACATGAATAGTAGTGTAAGTTTTTATAATTAAATACAAGTTATGGAATACATAATTAAAATTGTAAAAAAATACATGTTACGTTTTTTTTCTATAGTACAAGAAATATCTTTTAAAAACCCCTATGTGTGTAATTGAATTTTTTAATGCAGAATACATCTTCTCTGAAAGTAGTATTTCATTTAGAATTACAATCCAAAAAAAGACGAAGGGGAAGGAGGTGAATGTTTAGTGCATGTGTAAAAGTTGCTTGCGACATTAAAATAGTGTGAAATTGAGATGATCTGTTTTCAGCTAGTTTATTGTGTTCATCTGGGGCTCAGTCCAGACAGAAATTGCTTGAAATGTATATTTTGAGGCACCCGGTTGTTTCTTTAAGAAGTTTTGAAGTGCTTATCCTAAGTTCTAGCAAGTAAGGAGAAGAATACAGGACTTGATATAAAGGATATCTTGTTTAAGATATATCTAATAATGTAGGTTGCAGATATCTAACCTTGAACTTTATTGGCAGTTTTTTAACTTAGTTGTTCCGCACCTTGGGTTGTGTAATTAGTGAAGTCACCTATTCACTCTCAGGTAGAACTCTGTTTAGACAACAAATCTCACAGTGGGGAGAAAACAAATCACTCAGTTTGACTTGAACTGCAATTCACCAATACTCAATGAATGGTTTGGGAAGTGGGGACCTCAGTGGTTTCTCCAGATCCAGGTTTTTTTTGCTGTTGCTGCTTGCGATGGCTTTGCTTGATCACCTACCAGGCGCAGCATTGGTGAGCTGAAATGCTCATGTATAAAGGTGGTAAGAATGGTTTTGTTGGTTTGTTTAGGGGTTCCCTAAATTACATGAGATTTCACCCAATTATCCATAGACAGTCTGTAAATCTTCTTTTTACCATGACAGCCTCTCTAAAATTAGCTAAACTTTGTTAATTTGCATTTTCTTCTGTCTTCCGAATCGCCTGACTTTCTTTGCCATATTTTCCCATCACTTTTGTGATCTGGGACTGGATCATACACAGTATGTTTTGGCACACTTCAGATGTATTTGGCAGGGATAAAATCTCTGCTCAAAGAGAGTATGAGTACATCAGAAGCAGCAAACATCACTTCCTGCTGAAGGCAAATGGGTTACCAGAGCAGGGCTAGCAGTCAGATCTGCATAGTGCCTGTGGTGCTGAACCCATTGTCTGCCTATGTGATTGATTGTTATCACCTCATGAAGCAGACACTCAAATGCTCAGGAAGTTTTAGATGAAGGACAGATGAAGATTCCCATTTGCTTAGCAAAATTGCTATAGTAGTAGTAGTAGTAAAAATAATTAGCAATAGTTAAAAATAACTTCCTAAGAAATAACAGTGACATAATGTCTAGCTTTTGAACTGCTGACAGTATGCACACTGTTACCCCAAAAAAATCTGTATTTGGTATAAAGTACTGTTCTGATTTGTTTTGTTTTGTTTTTTTACTGTGCTGTAACGATGGCACAGAGGATAATCTTCTCCCTTTGGGGGAACCAGTATAAAGGCTTTTTCATTTTGTGCTCAATCACTGAAACCATTCCTCATCCTTATTTTAGGGAAGGTGAAGTCTGCCACGCATTACTGCCCTGTAAAAATATTTCCTTTGCAGGATTATGGCAGCAGGAGGAACTAACAAGCATGGAAAGCCCTTTCTGGAGTGCGTCACACCTAGTGGGCTTGGGCAGTCAGCTGAGAAATTTCAGGGTGGCCGGGAGTTTGGGAGATAGTGCACATATCAAGGAAAGAAATGTGAATGGTTGGAAAAGCAAAAAGAGTGGAGTCATGGCAGCAAAAAATAACCTGTTCTAACCTCCCTCACCTTTGAGATGTTGCTGCTGTTGCCCTCCTTGCTAAAAAGGCTTCTTGTCTGCCTTCTTGGCAGTATTATGAAGGCAATGATTAATGTTTCGTATTCGTGAACACACTATACTTAGACCAAACTGTACTGCTGCCCTCTCCAGAAGCAAATAGGTTGACAGCTTCCTTTATGCACCTCTGGGTTAAATTTCTGATTATCATTTTTCCTGAGCTGGTTGAAGAGAAAGAGGTGGGGAGAGGCATGGATGAGAGAAAGATTTTTTCCAAAGTAATTGGACCATCAGCTTACAATCATCTCTGTCCTCTGGATAAATGGAGGATTCCACTTTGCTGTGCTTACACGGTCCTTCAATACTCGCAAGCATAAATAGGTCTCATTTAAAAAAATGTAAATCCCTCTGTAAGGATAATTAAATGGTGATGAGGACCCTGCCATAGTAAAAGCTCTCAATGGAAAATGAACTTTGCCTCCCTTATTATGTATGTATGTGTGGGTCTGAGTGTGTGTGAGACAATTCATCCTACAAACACACTGAAAAATGCAAAACTTCTTCACCTTTATTCACTGCGATATTTTGCAGTAAGGTGGTACAATTGTCTTTCTGAAACCTCAATATCCCTCTCTTCCACCCTTGTCCCCCGGAAGGTAGTTTTAAAATATCTTTTGACGGGCCTAACTTATCTTATTATAAATCATCCAGCACACACACACACACACATACACACACAAAATCACATACACACAACACAGAGAGAGGCACAAACAGGCACAGCACCTAATCAGGATGTTGCTGGCTAATTTAGGACCACTGATTTGATATAACTGGGTAGAGTTTTATTATACCCTGTGATTGTAAATATGTCTGCTATCATTCACAGCCTGGGGAGGCTGGAGGGCCATTACATCTTAATTGAGTAATTTCTTTTTAAATCTCCGCAGGCCAAGTTGCTGCTTCTGCAGTGACCAATCCAGGGCGTTGATCTCAGTCTCTGTCTGGCTCCAGAAAATTCTGCTAATATGACTCCCACCTATTTCTGCAATTTTGGTTTTTAAAGGTCCTAAAAGGCCAGAACTGTTTTTTCTGTATACACAATGAGGAGAGCAACCTGGAAGCAGATAACACATTTGTGTTTAGATAGACAAAGCATGCAACTACACCTAGTGGGGCCAAGGGATGGAATGGTCTGAGCTGTTTGGTGGAGAAATTAATCAAGAATATCTATAATGGAAGATGATTGGAGTGATCTTCATGTTTTCTCACATCTAAACCTTGAGAGGAAACTGAATTCAGTTCTCTATGTGGAAGGACAATAGTTTTGGACTTTCATTCCTCTAAAGTAGCAACATTGCCTTTAGAGAGGCATATTTAAAAATATTAAAAATAGGCTGACAGCCTATTTTGTAATTACGACAGCCTAATTGTAATTATGTACATGCATCCAAGCACAGGTATGTATAAGCTTTCATATAGATATATTTTTTTTTCCTCTATTTTCGGATGTATTTAAGAATTATTTACCCAGAAAAGAACAGAAAACCCAAGGATTTATCACAGTTTTTATGTCTAAAATCCCTGATACAGAAAATGTTTGACTGACATTTATAGGCTGAACACCAGTCCTGTAAAATAATTTTTTGCTCCAAGTATGTCTGGGCAACGTAAGAAAAGGTACTGATGAACTGTAGAGTATTCTTTAAATTCATATACTTGTAGATTAAATTTATGCCAATTTAAGGGCAGACAGTGTAACTTGTTCCAGTAGGGGTGCTTTTGTGGTCTCAGTCTAATTTCAGCTGGAAAAGGAACTGCTTTTCTCCAAAGCACGGGCATCTCAGTTTGCACTTCAGACTAAAAGGCTAAAGAGCAAGAGGCAGGAGTTGTCTGACCAACACCATTCCCTAATGCGGTGCCTCAGATGGTAAGAGGCATACCTGTCTGTCTGGAGAGGGGAAAACACCATGAATTGATTTTATGGACAAAAAGTCACACCTGTCCAGCTGATGCCTGTCTCTACAGCTAAATTTCTTTATCCTGTTTTATTGCTGATTTGAACAAAAAAAAGGGTCACACCCCCATCCCAACAACGCCAAATATATGATTTCTAAATATTTTAGATTATGTGACAAAATCTAGCCTTTTGAATGCTTCAGGCTGCATGGTAACACTGCCGAAAGATAAGCAGGAGAGCGTATGCACTGTTTTTGTAAGAAAAAAGACCAGGGAGTAGGAAATCATGGGGTGTGATTCCCACAACCTCTGAATCTGCTCAGGTTGGTTTTTTTTTTTTTTTTTAAAAAGAGGCAGCAATCAGTGCTGATTGAAATACCTTTGAATGCAGTTATAATGAAATTCCATTTCTCGTCCATGCCAGAGTTGCAGCCATTGTTGGTAATGGTCTCCTTCAGAGCAATACAGTCACTGCTGCCTTGTGAGCTACCATGTGAAGCAGAGGCAGGCAATCCCTGAATACAATTTAACAAGAAGAGTTTGCTGTAGAGTTTTAACCAGGGCTCATCTGTCTGCTTTCTCGATATGTCCTGAGAAAAGAATAAACTGTGCATATTCCGTGGGAGCAAAGAAGAAGACCTGATAAAATATATTTTTATTTCCAAACTGGCAATTTGGGTAATTTTAATTTCCTGTACAGGTCTTAATGATGGTATTGTGCACATATAGTGATCCATTGTTTGAGATATTGATTATGCTGGACTGTAACTTGGTTTGTGACAGGCCAGTTGAAACCTACTTTAGTTTGACATAACACAGCCCTGTGGAGGAATCAGAAAAACTGCTTCTTTAAAGGGGCCCTGAGTGAGAAGCGCACACACTACTCGAATAACTCAAAATAATTTCTTTGCATTCAGTCTTGTTATTGACACTATAGTGAGTAACAGCTGATTTTTTTTTGCTGTTATTGGATATGATGCAGAAATTAAGGACTTTTTCTTATTTAGCTCCAGTTTAAGGATTATTACTTTCCAGTAGTGTTTCTTATTTTCCCAAGTTAGTAAACACACAAAAGAGCTTTGGTGACAGATAGTGAAAGAGTTGTCTGGCTCTAATGTTTTCAGTACTGATAACATGGAGTGCTTCCTGCATCAGCTTCAAGATCCAATCCTCTCTGTTAGTTTTAGAAACAGGTTTATGTGATCCAGTGATCCTTCATCTCCCTCTAAATCCAGTTCCTAAAGAATGAAAATTTCCTGAAAAACAGATCTCTTTGCCTAGTAGTTTTTCTCAGAGTGGAATGCACTTTGTCCTTGTAAAACATTCTTCACAATCTTCCTCTTTGCCTTAAAATGAGGGTCTTTGATGGACTCTGATAGCACTGATGCACCCCACTCAGTGTCACAAACTTGCAACCCTTAGTGGACTAGTTTGAATTTGGATGAGCTGCAACAGAAGCACAGATGATGGAAAAACTTGTGATTTTGAAAAATTCAACATCTATGTTTCAGCCACATGACACTACATGAAACAAAGAAGATTTTACCAGTCATTGATCCCTGAATTATTTGCCTGATCCAGTGGCCTAAAAGGGTTGGATTATTCTAGTAAGGCTATTGCAGTTTGTAAGTAATTCTAAGTGAGATGGAAGTGATACCATCTAACCTTAGGCAGCATAGGGTGGGTGCCCTCTGTCCAGAGAGTCATCACTGTGCAGCGAGTGGGAAGAAGGATGAATGCATTTGAGTCCATCTCGATTTAGTGAAGGCTTAAGTAGGTCAAAAAGACTGCTCCTTATATGCATCACATTCTCTATGGGTACTGCAAAAGGAGAGTACACACTCTGTACAGCCTGGTGTACACACATACACATACACACACATTTTGTGAACATCTAGAGCTACTGAGATGTGTCCACCAAGGTTTTTGCTGCATGGCTCCAGCTAAAATCAACAGAAGTGACATGGCAGAAACTTACCTTGAGAATGTCTAGCTCAAAGAGCTGTCAGAGTAAATTAGCAGAAGGAGAAAATATTTTCATAGTAGTAGTGTCCTCTCTAAAATATTGGAAGCCTTTAAAAGCCACCATCCAGAACAATAAATGCCAAATAAGAACTCTTGTACTACCATATGAATATTTTAAAATAGTGCTTCTGGAGGATGATTTGACTGTACAAGTTTAAGTTATTCTTAGGGAAAAGCCAACCAAATGAAGAGTTTTCTGACCAACTTCAGAAAATCACTCGTCAAAAGTTCACAGCAGTTGTAAGTGGGTGACACTTATTTTCCATGTTGTTCCTTCAAGGATGCTGCCACATAATAGCAGGACAGCCCTATTTGACAATCATGCCAAATTGCCCATTTTGAGTTGACTTTCACAATACTGAATCAGAGCTTCCAGAAGCAGTGCATTGTCTATCAGCATGCATCATTTTCTGAGACAAGACGCAAAAATGTTTAGGACATTTGTGCAAAGAAACCTATTGGCTGCTCCCTGGCATGATGACTGAGATCCTTGTACCTTGGTACCTTGCAGTGTTCAGCTCCTAGATTGTTTTCAGACATAAGTGATCCAGAAATCAGGTGCCAAGGGTCAATTTCTACAAAAGAAAAGAGAATAATTGAGCTGCATAATGATTTGAATTATTTGTACTAGATGAGGAAAATAGCAGTTAGAATTTATCTCCTCATTAAAAACTTTCTGTAAAGTTCATCTACTGATAAAAAAATCACAGAAGCATGACAACCATGAAAATGTGGGACTCTATTTACCAGATGCTCTTAGGCTCAAACAGAAAGACCATAAGAACAACATTGAGAGATAGAATGGAGTAACAGCAGTGGAAAGTGAGAAATTCTTAGAGAAATGTTGATTAATTTTCTGGTTCAGCTATGTTAAGTCTTCAAAGCCATCTTCCTCAGTTTGTATATTTGAAGGAAATGTATAGAGCTATTTGATTTATACTTGGCCTTAATGAAGATCAGACCATACCTTTCCACAAAAATCGAGAAATGAGGAAATGCCTGTGAGGTATGCTTTCTGGAGTAAAGTCTTCCAACAAGGCAGCTGGATTTGTGTTTGCATAACAGGTAGGATTCATATTTAATGTATTGTCAAAAGAAGAAGACTGTAACCATAAAGAATTTTTTCCTCTGTAATGAATTTATGTCTTTTTTTTCTCAGTTCTTCACATAGAGAAAATATCTTCCACTTGTGCCTTTTCTCTGATACCTTCTTGGAACTGCTCAAGGCTAAAAAGGAAATCACAGCTCCCAATTTCTCATGGAGTCCTTCCATGACTCCAGCCCAATGAAAACATTGCAGGAAGGTGTGCGCTAGATGTCATGGTTCTGGCTGTTTTGTTTGCCAGGAGCTAACTCTCTGTTTCTATAGGGTCCCTCACTGTGCAGATCTAAAGATACAATCTGGCCTTGAATCTTTAGCTAGTCAGAATACAATTCTTCAAATTAATTGATCTCATTTCCTGCCAGGCTTCTGTGCTTATTAGCCAATGTGATGCCAGCTGTAGTTCCTTAAGTACACCAGAAACAAAGGGCTATTATTTCTGGCTAAATTCCAGTAAGCTCATTACCTTCTGCTTCTTTTAAAATTCCCTCTGCAATTATACTACATAAGATTTTATTTATTTATTTATTATTCTTTATACTGCTTTTTGTATAGCTGTGCTCTGTGTGTTATCTTCCACACCAGAAGAGGCTGCATTTAAACAACAAAGAAAGTAATATCTCAGAATACAGTAATCTGACATACTGTGGGGTTCATTAATTTTGAATTTTACCATTAATACTTCCAGGATTATTATTATTTATGTGTATAATCAGGTCTGCCCTGCATTTTGGACTGCTTAAATAAAAGGTGCTGTATAAATTTCATGAGATGCAAAAACGTGCTTTTGGAGGTGGACATGTAAGATGTCTAGAAAAGTAAGACTTTCAGATCAGAGTTGCAGGCGATTTTTTAGCTGACAAATTAACTTCTTTGACAAGGGCTGGTGGTCAGCACAGCCTGTTCCAAGAGAAAATTTCTCTCCTTTTCAACAGATGAATTCATTTCCCCCTATTAAAAGACATTTTAAAGCAGAATATTACATAATTCCTGAATTAGATTTAACAGAAAGCAAGGCACACCAAGAGTTATCAGATTGCCTCAGGCATGACGGGTGATGCTTTGTGTGACATTATTTTCTCGAGCTTCTTGGATTACGTACAGGCACATGATGCAATCTATTATTGAACTAACCTGGGCGAAGGAGTTTGTTACAAGGCTAGTATGGTAATGAGTATAATCTAGGAGTCTGCTGGGGAAAAAACCCCAAGAAACCAAACATGGGTGCAGAAATATATTTGCTGCATTGGTGGCGACCGGAGAACGAAAAAGGGCGGGCAGGAATCCTCGGTAAATGAGGTTTTCGAGAGGAGCGATGCTCCCCAGGCGGGGTTGGGCGCCCGAGGCCGGGCTGGCCGCAGCCGGGGAGGCAGCAGAGGGCAGTGCAGAGCCGAGGCTGAGCCGAGCCCGGGCACTGCGCCTTACTCCTTATTAAATAAATTCATAGGGCTAATTTAGCCTCTGAGGAAATTAAACTGCTAATTACATGTATATAAACCACGGAAAATGGGACTGGTTTTTGCATCCAAACGGAAAAAAAAAAAAAAAAAAAAAAAAGAAAAATCTAAATTGCCTAGCTTTGTCTCTCATATTTAAAATATGGTATTTTGGTAACAGAGAATGGAGATGACTTTGAGGAGATTTTGTTAGGGTTTTATGCATGTGCTTGCCTGTGTGTGTGTACTGTGTCTCTTTCTCTCTGTGTGTGTCTGTGTGTCTGTGTGAGCGTGTGCCTGCCCGCATGTGTTTATAAGATTGTGTGTCTGTACAAGAGGGTAATCTAACCATTTCCACAGTCCATCTCCTGCTGAGTAAACAATAGTGCTTTTTTCCTCATTCATTTATCCAAGCCAATGTCTTTATAAATGCTGGATAATATGCCCTTGGGTAACATAAGGGCAAAGCTCTAATTGAATCAGGTCAAGACTCCACACATTATCTCTGATAGCACTTTTAAAATGTAGCTTCCTCTGTCAGATCATCTGCCTCTGAATCACTGCATTGGAGATAATTCTAACATTAAGACATTAGTATTGCAGAGCTTATAAATATACAGTTGCAAGAATTATTGTCTGGTGATGTCAAGCTTTCTCTGAACTGTTAATAATCCTGATAGTTTTTAAAACCCATCTAAGCAAGATCAATGGATGTCTTATGACTTAGAAATGCATGTAATCCATAAAGAAGGATAAACATCTAGTGTTTTACATCACTTGAAAGACTTCAGTATCATTAAATGCCTATTCCCTTCAAATGTCTGTTCCTTTAAAACATTTAAGATCAGAGCCCAAAGCACAGTCCAAAGGAACAAACCAGACATTTTTACTCCATACCAGGATTTAGCAGCCTGCATGGCTGAAAGATTAGACATTAAAACATAACTGGGTACTCACCCTTACATCATTGTCATAAAACTTGTCTCATTGACACCAGCTTCCAAAAAAAATTATTTGGGAATATCCTGTCCTTACAGTGACAGAGGCCTTCTGGCACTAAAGTTCTCACTTTTCTGGATGTCCCCATTAATAGCTCTGACAGTTTCATGCCTGGGAAGATCTCTGGTTTGTATCTACATGCAGAACTGAAGAGGCACACTAAGAATGTTCAAAAGCATGGAAACATACTGTGTTTTGGTATGCTAACTGGGGCACTCCTAGGACATCCCACCTCATGTAATGCAGTCATACTAGAAGCAAGACATTAATTGCACCAATACTGTAAGATTGTCTGGGCTATCTCTTAGGTGAAAAGATTAACATATAACACTCTTTTACTCTCAAGATGAGAAATTTTGTCATCTGAGAAGGCAAAAACCTGATGTATGCCCAGATTGAATGCTGGAGGATATATCTAACTTATATATATTTTTCAGTTTTTTCTTCTAAGTCTTTTAAAGGTTGCTTGAAAAGATAATAATGATCCATTTTACTTATCCATCAAGAGCTCTGAACTGAAGGCTTTTTTCCTGAGTATATAGTTAGAGCATTAAGGGCAGTATGGGTAGAACAGCCAATCAGAGTAATGAGTCTCCACTGCTTGAGAAATCCAGATTAATCTAAATCAAATACTTCCCACTATGGCAATTTTAACTAATTCCCTCATGAAAGTATAAGAGATATATGAAACCCCTACAGTCAGCATAAACCTCCTGGTAGGGCTAGACAGGTAATACCTTTTAAGCTTGTTAATGTCTTATCCTGCTGGTTTCTACAGCTGACTCAAAGAACAACTGTGTACTTCTCAACCCGTCATTACAGAGGAAAGCAACTTTCAGCATGGGGATGGAAAGGGTGATGCTGTGTTTTGTATACCATGGTTTCATAATGCTAGTATGGCTGGATCTCTCGGGACTGATGTAATTAATGCCTTTATTAGTTTATTAGTTTCAATGTGTTTGTAAAATGTAGACAGAAATATTTAGGGTTGAAATTCTTTCACAAGGAGAGGCTTATTTATGTATTCATCTGTTGCTTCAATGTTAGTGTTGAACCCACAAATTTGTGGGTGTATTCACAAAGAGGACCATAGGCACACCAAACTCAGGTGCTGCATATGAAGAAGTTATGAAGCGCCACCACACAAGGTGGGCTAGTTTAGCTGCAGTTCCTTCTATTTTCGATGCAACTGCAATTTCATTTTGGTTATTTAAATCCTTTTCAGTACTAAAACCCCATGGTTTGGCATTGTTTTTACAAACACAGTGTTTTATGACCTCTGTGCCCCGAAGTGTCAGCAATTGTACAACAGTAACAGCAGAGCTATGCTGATTTACATAATCTGAGAATCTGTCTTTTTTCCCTCTGAGGTTCCTCTGATCAGTGTTAAATGAAGATTAACACGGTGAAAAGTCTTAGCAAATCAGAACATTATAAACGAGGGAACAGGAGTGAGAAAAGGTTAAGAAATATATTCAGAGCCACTCGGGAAAATTCAGAGTGTGAATTTCCCTATTTGTGATTTTCTTTATTCTTGAAAAAAACACTCAGAATGTCTGTCCAGAATAAAAAGGAAGCACAGGGCATTGTACAAGTGTGGAAAGGGCTGCTTTCACTGAAGTAGAAATTTCTTCTATTTCCCTTCTGACTTTCAGTCACTTCCCGAGTTTGACTCCAGTCCTGCCACAATAGAACAACTCCCTGGTGACAATGGTCCTGATGCTGCCACTGAACCCTTCTGCAATAAGAGCAGTTGGAGTAATATATAAAGCCATGAAGAAAGTGCGAAAATGCTGCTCACATTTATTGCTTCTATTTTAATACAGGAAAAAATTCGTACCAAGAACTGAAATATTTGCTCCCATTAGCAATGAATGTTATCCCCAGATTTTCTAGTTATGGAGAGATGGGTTGTGTTGGTTTTGTTTCCTGGGAGGATTCTTTTGGGGGGTTTTTTGGATTCTGAGGTAATTGAAGAGCATTATTGAATGGTTGTTTTTCTTACTGCTTCTGTTAGATACAATATCTCATGCTCTGAAGAAACTCTTCTACAGACATTTTGGTAATAATAGGACAGATTTCCTCTGCTAAAAAAAAAAAGAAAAGGTGTTATCAGGCACCTAGCAATTTAGCACACTAAACTTTCAGATACTGGATATAGTCTCAGAGTTCTTGCAGAAGACAGTATTTAGCCATCAAATTTTAAGATTATGTTGTCTCTATCAATCAGCTTGGTTCTTGCAAATGTGTAAAAAAAATAGCTCTTTACTCATGGAGGCCATGATTACAGAGTATGTACAGTCAGAATAATTTTAACCTATTGATACATATGCATATATATTTCAGCTCTAGTACAAACTCATACCTTTTCTTCACCCTTATTGAGGGAAAAATTATCCATAAATCCCTGTGAACCACTAAGTTCTATTTAAGTAGCACATGTGCACGACAAGTTTCTCTTTTTTTGCCTTACAATACATCCAAGGTGTAATTTGCTTAAGATGCAGCCATGCAGCAGTTTAGAAACTAGGTAAAATGTGTAAACAAGTTGCTTTTCTTTGACAACAAAAAATATGAATTACATAGGAAAAGAAGGGTATAGATGACTGGGTACTTAAAATATTCATAGCAGTATTTCTCAGTTACTTCCCTAGACAACCTGTGTTCTTTGATAAATTCCTTGGACTCCGCATATTCATTTTGGTAAATATTGTGAGTTCTGGTCTCAGAGGTCGTTCAAGAGAGACCTAATTCTATCACCCAGCCTTTGGGTCACATTCTGCTGTGAAATAATGTGAAGAGGCATCAGGAGCAAGTTCCTCCTCTCAGCACCCTGGTGGTCCTGCCCTGCCTTAGCCTAGAAAGAGCTGAGTCAGATGGAGCTGCTGCCTGAACTTCAGACACCTCATCTACGTCCTGGTATCAACCTCCTTTGTTCCTCTCAGGCTAAATAAAGTGAACTATTATTTAGGAGTCGATAACACCTTAGAAATGGTCTATTCAGGAGAAGACTGAAATATGCTTTTCCAAACAACTATGTGCAAATCACTACGCTGTAGAGAAGGACTGGGACAAATTCACGGGCACTTCATTTCAGTAAGAAAGGCAGTAAGAAAAATAAGGTGAGTTGAAGTGGAAAAGATAATTTAATATAGAGGATATGTCCTTCTACATGTCAGACAATATTGCAGGGTAAAAGAAACAAAGGCCATTAAAATATATTTGGTTGCGATTTTTTATGTAGGCACTGCTTATTTATGACATTAGAGTTCAAGTAACTGCTAATGGAGAGAACTAGCTGAGGCAACTGGTTCATTGCAGAGGCTACAGAAAATAATGCATATAAGGCGTGTTGCTGAGAAAATACTTTTCATTTTTTAATCACAGAAATCTGGATAAATCAAATCAATATACGTAATGTAAAAGGCTACTGAAAATAATAGTTTAATAGAAGTATTTTGGGATATATGTCAGCAATGTTTGGAAAAGTCTAAACCTAAGGACAAAATCTCCTGATACAACTGATATATTGCAAACAGTTCTGCCAAAATGATTTTACCAGTTACTAAAGAAAGTTTTATTGCTTGCAACAATAGACTTACAATAAATTTTTTTTGAAACAGCATATTCCTAGTGTATCTGTAACAGTAATTACTGTTTTACTTTTAACAGCTACCTCTATTTGTAACATTACCTACAAAGGAGATATGGGTTTACTCCTGGATTCTCTCTCAATTCCTCAGACAGTGTACAAACTACTCTCTTGGGACATGTGTCCTCAGATTACCCAAACTGTATGAAAACTCTGAAGCTCAGATTTTGACATTAAGACCATGTGAAACAGACTGTAAAATTCAAGTCCTTTAGAGTTAGTATAGGTCTTCAATGAAATAAGCATTTTTTTCCCTTGTATTTCTTACATCTACTAATAAGCTACTTCACACTCAAGATTAGGTCTTTGCCAATTGGAAAACCCAAAAAAGAAGGTTTTATTTTCTTTTTGCATCTGTTCAAACTCCCAAATATTTTTGGGTCTGTTATTTTTCTGGTTTTATTATGCCAAAGATAATGGGGTACTGATGACCTGTAAATTCATTGCTCATTAGACCCCCAATGTGAAATCTGCTCCTCACTCTCTCTGCCTGAGCTGCTAAGATAATTTCTGGGGATTGTTCCTGACTGGCGAACCCCAGGCAGACATGCAGATACTGTAACATTTTTCTTTTTATTTTCTATGACAAAATCTCTTGCTTTAACTGTGCCTTTTTCAACTTTCCCCATTTCTTATCTGTCTGCATAGTTTGCTAAGCACAAAAAGTAGAGTTTTGTCCTTAGGTTTTAAGTCACAGAAAATTTGTAGCTAATTTTTTATTGCCAGACCTGTGGCCAGGAGAAATTGATCACTTTTGCTAAAGTTACAAGAGAAACCTTTGCCAAAACCAGAAGCATAAACGACAACTCTTCAGTTCAGTTCAACATCTCAACCACAATGCAATAGTTCCTGCCTCATATAGAGTCAGCTAAATAGCTTTAATTAATTGCTACAGTAGTTCCCAGTTTATCAAAAACAATAAACAAACAAACAAACAAACAAATAAATAAATAAAATGTACATTTTGTTAGTGATTCAAATTCCATCTTTCAGTCTCAGTGGGTAAATATGATGCACATCATCTTACTGTGAGAAGTGTTATCAGTCATGATTGATTTGATAATAGGTGGGTTTCATTTTAATATCAGTGACAAGGGAGGGAGAGTGGAATAAGAGAATGATACAGTATATCAGGCATTTAACAAAGACAGCCTGAAAATCAATAATAATCCTTCACTGGTGGCTCAAATTTTCAGACAAGTTAAGCAGATGAATGGCCCATAATGTCACTCAGTAGTATTAGTCTGTTCATAGGCTCACTCTTCCAGTAAATGAGAATTGTTGATTAAAAATCCATTCTAAGGATGCCCACAAACATATTAAGTAGTTCTCATCTTCCCAGTGGAGTGAAAGTATTCATCGTATTATTTTTTTTTTTTAGCTTTTATCCAACACAGCTGATGTCTCAACACAACCTGCTTTGTCTTTCTAATCTCTGTGAGTTACCCAGTGTGATGTTCTGCAGGCCATGTCCCACTGCTCCCACGTGGCCAGGAGTGTACACAGGAGGACTTCAAAAACTGAGGGGGGTGGCTGCAACACCTGAAGGTGGTGCTGCCATTCAGCAGGGCCTTGTTAAGTTGGAGAGCTGGGTGAAGGGTCCACAAGGACAAGTGCCAGGTCCTGCACCTGGGGAGGAACAGCCTCAAGTGCCAGCACAGCCTGGGGCTGACCTCCTACAGAGCAGCTCTGTGGAAAAGGACCTGGGACTCCTCCTGGTGCATCACAAGCTGTCCATGGGCCACCAGTGCCCCTGTGGCCAGGAGGGCCAATGTCATCCTGGGCTGCATTGGCCAGAGTGTGGCCAGCAGGTCAGGGAGGTGATCCTCCCCCTCCACTCAGCCCTGGTGAGGCCATTCCTGGAGTGCCGTGTCCAGTTCTGGGCTCCTCAGCACAAGGGAGACAAGGAGCTACTGGAGAGGGTCCAGGGGAGAGCCACAAGGATGATCAGGGGTCTGGAGCTCCTCTCTCATGAGGAGACACTCTGGGAGCTGGGATTGTTTGGTCTGGAGAAGAGAAGACTGAGAGGGGATCTCACCAATACACAGAAACATCTCAAAGGTGGGTGTCAGGAGGATGGTGCCAGACTCTTTTCAGTGGTGCCCAGAAAAAAGAGAAGGAGCAATGGTCATAAACTGAAACACAGGAAGTTTCACCTCAACAAGAGGAAGAATTTCTTTACACTGAGGGTGGTAGAGCACTGAACAGCTGCCTGGGGAGGCTGTGGAGTCTCCCTACCTGGAGACATTCAAAATCCCCCGTGTGCATTCCTGTGTCACCTCCTCTCTCACCTTGGCATGGTGGTTGGACTGGATGATCTCCAGAGGTTCTTTCCAACTCTAACAGTACTGTGAAATTCAGAGATCCACTGAGAATCGGAAAAGAAAGAATGGGGTGAGGGGCCAAGGGGAGGTGGGGAAAGAATTAAGAAAAAATAAAAAATACAAATGGCTAGCAAGGCCAAAAAATAAAATATTCAGAGTAATTGGAACAAGGTATTATGTTGCATTAAAAACAAGCCTTGACAAAAACATGTTAAAACTGAAATGTGTACTCCATTTGACTATCACAGTACATTTGGAAATTGTAAATAAAATGGCATATGAAAAATGGAAGTTTACCAACACAGGTTTTGGGAAACGGTTTCTTTAGCATGGGAAGTTTCAAAACAAAATGAAGCTATTTAAAAACAATATTTGTTTTCCAAGTTGAATTAAAGAAAAAATGAGAAAACAGAAATTCAAATTATTTTCTTTCAAATGGAATATATGTGCCTTATTCCTAGGGGAAACATCTGTCTTAAATTTAAATTGAAAATATGACCACCTAATCTGTTTTTCTTTTTTTAATAATAATCCCAGGTGCTTGCATTTTTAAGGAGTTTTTTTTTTGTTTGAGTGTTTTTGTTTGTTTGTTTGTTTTTTATTTGTAGTATTCTTTATAAATTGGATGTGAACCTAGCTGCACTTCATGGAGGGAATTGCCAAATATTGATCAGCCTTATCAATTATGAACAAGTTCCTCGCAAGGTTCATGTTATCCTGGAATTGTGGGAGCCATGAGCATTTTAAAAGATGAAATCCACTCTTGAAGAGATCATTAAGTCCTTAGTCTCTCATGGGTTCATAAACCATGTGTATTTTCATTAGCCGCATATAGTCCTTTTGATTTCAGTTGGATTGCTTGCATAAATGAAGTTACACAGACCTTTGAGTTTTTGAAGATCAGAGCCACTGGGGAAAAGATGCAGCATATAAAATGCAACAGCAAATTTAAAATGAGGTGGAGGTGAGGATGGCAATGACAATAGATGGTTATGTGCTCTAGCTATGGACATGTAGGTTGCAAGTTTCATTTTTCCTCCAATACGTAAGTATCCATGGACAATTTCATTCCTGACAGTCTGATTTTTATCATTCAGGGACTCACTGAATTCAGTGGGCATCCTCCAGGGCAGGTTCTTGAGAGTTCCTGAATGAGTGAAGGATAAAACCCTGTAAAAATAGATAAAGAGACAAAAGAACAAAGTATTATTATGATACTGTGAACTGAAGTGAAAGCAGGCATTGGTTAATGTAATTTTGATTGTTTCATATTTAATTAACTAAGAGTTGATTGAAAAATTCTGCCTGAAGTAAAATAGTACTGGGTATTCAAAATCTCCAATAGTGTGAGTGCTTCTAGCATGTCTTAATCTGTCTAAAATCAGAAAAAAAAAAGCTATATTTTTTTCCTGACAATGCTAGTTATTGATCCCACTTCATTTTGAATTTTCCTATTGTGCACAATTGCTTGTCCACCTCCAATGTCAGTTTGCCAGTTTCTCTTGTGATTTATCAATAGCAGTTCCCAGCCAGGAGGTTATTATAGTTCAAGTGGAATTAATGTGGCAAAGGAAGTCTATGGGCTCAATGAACAGAAAGATAGGATTGAATTATTACCCAGGAGATGGTGGTTCTCACCCCCTCGCAATGAATTCAGAATCAAGTTGCTCTGACAGCCAAAGGCCAGATTAGTGCTACCTCTATTTTTGCTATCAGCTCTAAACCTTTCACAAACAATACATTCATTATTACTGACTCAGGGGGAAAACAAAAAAGAGGCTTCAGCTGTTCATTGACCTGACCTCATCGTGTATAGAACAGGGTAGGAAAAAGACACTTACAATGGCAGTATATTAAAAATGAAGTGTGCTAAAAGAAATGTTGAAACAAGTCAGGTGTTTAGTGAACTGTCAGCTTATAATTTTTTAGCTACATTGAGAAGGAGGGAGTAAAATCCAGGCTGGCCATTACAAGATTTTTTAAGTAAACACACTATATTGACACGGGTCAAGCTCTAGTAAATTAGAATTCTAACTGGAAGCAGAATCAGCTGTGGTTTAACTCAAGATAATAATGGTTACAAGTGATTTCCAAATTTGAAATATGATAAATAATCAGGGCTGATTTTCTGATAAGAACTAAAGAACACGTATTAAATGAAGACAAGAAACTACAGAACAAAAGATCAGCAGTTTTTGGCTTTTGAAAATTGCATGGGATCCAGGGCTCTTAATAGGTTTAAACATAGGATTTGGTGACATGGGGCAAGCTGTATTCTCACCTCTTGTTTTGGTGAGGTAATTTGCTGGAGAACCTGTACGCCTGCCTTTTCTGTGTTTTAGAGAACAATGAGTCTTTTTGTCAGCACCTCAGCAACATCTTGCACCTGTGTCTCTGAGGGAATCAGCTCCACACAACACAGGGAAGTTGAGAGGCAGGAGGTAGGGTAGTTAGATTTCCACCAGCTCCTGCAATGTGGTCAAGCACAGTACTTGGCAAAGGCAGTACATACCATGACTTTTTAGGCTCTGTGCATGCTGACTGGCTTACAAAATGGAAAAATTTTGCCTGTGCTTCATCCTTCACCTCTTTCTCTGTTCACATGCCAATTTTCATGACATCTGTAGGAGCCTAAGTGCCTTCAGACTCAATCCTGTTGATCAGATTCAATTATATTTGACAGAAGGGTATAAAAATTGTTAGGAGAGGGCAACTAGGCAGCGGGACAGAGACAACAACTCAAAAATGTGGCATCCTAAAGGATGAAGGATAAATGCCTGCTGTAAGTATACGTGAATTTTCAGATAAAATAAGAATGAAAGCAAAGGTAGAAACGAATAGAATGATGAGAAGTACTGTGATGGGTCTTTTTCTCTGGAAAATAATGAATTAATGATGTAGTGTGAAAAATCCTATAGCAACCAAGCCACCTCTTTTTTTGCTGGTTCTTTTTTTTGTGATGGCAGCAGAAATCACAAGGCCCATCATGATGAGATATAAAAGAGCTCTTATCTGCAAAATCCTTGCAAGAAGTGCTGTATCAGAGTAAAATGGTACTATTGGATTAAGACTAACTAGTCTGTAATATAAAAACAAAAAGAGGGGTAAGTGCATTTTCTAATTAAGATTTTCTAATGTCTTGATTCAGATAAATGTTACTTCCAGTGGCAGTAAATTAATTGTTACAGAAAAGTTTAGATTACAGACTTCAGGAATTGCACATCTCATAAGCAGAACATTGTCCTTCTTCTCAACAAGGGCAAAAAAATAAGTCCAAGATAGTGCGGACTTTTAACCCACTTTTCTCATAATGATTAATTTATCATAACTGGATTTCTCCTACCATAAGTTCCCCAGCTGACATGCTGTTCACTAAATTCAGAAATGTCTTGTCTCTTAATTCTCCAGTCTTCATGTGTAAACCTCTCCTCAACTCAAATATTTTCTGATTGTATTGGAAGTTATCACATGCTATAGACTGTAAGTGCATACAGGTAATTTTTGCAATTAACAGATTATTTGATTTAATTGTGGATGGAGATAAAGGTGCGTGAGGTTTTGTCATTCTGATTAGGATGGGTTTTTCCTCCTACTACCATTACTTGGAATAATTCTACACATGATTATGATAATTTTATCATTTTCATCTGTATTCATATTCATCTGACTGGGCATTGGAATGGGCTGCTCAAGGGGATGGTGAAGTCACAGTCCCTGGAAATGTGGAAAGACTGGATGTGGCACTCAGTGCCATGGTCTGGTTAAGAAGGGGGTGTTTGGTCACAGGTTGGACTTGATGACCTTAGAGGTTTTTCCATATTAATTGACTCTGTGATTCTGAGATTCTATATTTTAAGATGCTTTATTGGCTTTCCTTAGGGTTAAATTTCTTTAAATATGTATTTTCATTTTGGAATGCCTCATGTTTCTTGGACATCTGAATGCTAAGGACTGTGTTTTCTCTATTAGAATTCAATGGAAGATCTTAACTAAGTTTCTAATGCTTTGAAACACAGTTGTTCCTTGTTTTTACCGTTATCTTAAAGCAACTGATTGGTTATGTTCTGTTTACCTTTTGTTACAGTCTTCACTTCTTACTTGGGTTAATGTTTCCTACAGATATGTTCACAGTTTGTTACAGAAAGAACTATTCAGCTTAGAATATCACATGTCTATTGCTGGGTGCAAATCCCAGTTCAACAAGCAATTTTGCATTAATTGATGGGAAAAATACTGAGACAGGTCCTGGAATGTCTTTTGTTTTACTTGTATACAAAAAGGGGGGAAAAAAAGAGGTATTATTTACATTTGTGTTTTGACTCTCCAGAAAATGCTATCTCATGCAGTTGAAAACAGCTACTGTTGTGGTTTAGGAATTGTAGTCTCCAATTTAGTACTCCCACAGAAAAAAACACACTGCTTTCCCTCTCCTGCCCCGCTCCTGCTGGAGCCACAAAGAACAAAAATCACAGGTTGGGATTAGAACAATTTACTGGAAATAGCAGTGAGATATGAAAATGAACAGTAACAGCAACAATATAATAACTAAAGGTGTAAGAAGAGGAATTTTCTGATTCCCACGGAAAAAGCACACAATAATAGAGAGCGGCTCCTTCCATTTTCTCAAGGGAAGGAACCCCTTCTCCCTGCCCTCTGGCAATGACAAGAGGTGGTATAGAATAACCTCTGTGTCCTAGCCATGCCCCCTCCTGGCTACTTGAAAAAATAACCCTTTCCTGGCCAGAACCAACACGGCCGCATTCTGTGAGGGTTCACATACCTGATGTCCTTCCCCTGTCACCCCTCCTCCCCCTTTTTTTTCTAAAATAGATAATATTTGGAGCTTCCCATAAACTCATTATTTCAGATGTGAAATGTTGAGAAAATCATCAGGTGTTACAAGACAGATGCCAAAATTGCAAAAAATGGAAAAACTGTGGAAATGTAAAAGGAGTGAAATTTCCATGCTCAATCATCATGTATATGTTCTGCACAGCTGCTAACTTGTAGACAGACAAAATACCTTTTCTGTTCACATACATAGGCCCATTCTGATGTCTGAAGAAAAGGCAGAGTTAACACCACCTCTATCATGTATATATAAATAAAGTCTTCTGGCCATTATTTACATCCTTTCAATCTTTGCAGTGTTCATATGACATGGCAAATTCAAAAGAAGATCTATGCTTAACTACTGCAATATGAATTTTGAGAGTGCCACAAGAGAATAAATCACATCAGAATACATTGATTTTCTTTGGAAATATCCCTACAGAACATCAGGACGGGCCATAAAACCACTTGAATTCAAGTAATTTGACATCAGTGTGGAAAGGATCTTGTTGAAGAGGTTTTAAATATAATGATCATATTGTCAACCTTTATAATGTAAATTTCATGACAATTTGAGCTTTGCAGCAAATGCTGTCTTGTCAAATCCATTTTTTGAAATATATATTAAGGAAATTCATTTTTGTGTTGAAGGAACATTAAAGGAATTAATGAGACTCTTCTTTGTTGTTTCTGATTTAAGGCACTGGCCTTTGCTGCTGCTGCAGTGGTAACTGAAGAACCTACTGTTGGTAATGGGTCACAACACAAGCTGGTGCATGTTGAAAAAGTTTGAACAGTGTGAAATTTGACTGAGGAAGGCAAAGCACTAACCTCACAACCTCATCCTTCAATGAGAGAAATGCACAAATTCCTTTTGCTCAGTAGCATACACTAATCTTTTTCTAGATCTTGACCCAGCTGCCAAAATGGAAATCCATGACTTGTCATAGGGTAAGGAACTTCTCATATATTTCATTCACATCCTACTTTTTCTTTTTTCTTGAAGCTGTAGGTGACCAGTTCTTTTGCCTGACTCATCTAAAATGCTGCACGACAGTCATGTTTTTGGATTGACTTTTCTAATCTAGCATGCTTCTTTTATCTTTCTTTCCTGTTATTATAATTTTTTTTACTGATTTTGGTCACTTGACTACAAAACTGTGATTGGTCACACGTGAAAGTGTTTCCTTTCATGAGAGTGGAGTGGTCTTCAGTGACTTTAATTTTTATATATGCATTGTCCTTGGCTCTTCCCTGTGGCTCTACATTTGCTCGAGAGATATTGGTTGTATTGTACATTTCCTCCCCAAAGAAGATGATTTTCATCTCCCTGAGAAGCATGAAAGGCACACAGTAGTCTAAGCTTTGATTTTCCCATATTCACTATTGGTCTACTGATCATGTTGCACACCTTCTTGCCTTTGGAGGCGGACACCCTTACCTCACCTCATCAGAGAAATAATTAGCTCAAGGTTCATGGCCCCCATAACATCTGTATGTTGTTAAACCTGAAAACTTTCTTGTTCTTTAATACAAATACTCCCACATGTAACTGATTATTCAAATTTGCTACTGTTTTAGGTCTCAAGCATGTAGAGAAGTAAGAGTAAAAAATACTCTTACTCTTGGCTTCTGAGGAAAATCAGGCCTTTAATAATGACTGTGTGGCTGGGTAGGTTCTGCCAAGGGGTTAAGTAATTCAGGATTAACAGATGAGCAAATATGAAATGGAGGAGTAGCATTCAAGTGCCCACAAGCTGTAGCCTCAGCCTTGTGGGCTACCTATTCCACTGTTATGCACAGTAGGTGGCACATGCTATATTCATATGTTGGTGCTTTAATTTATGTGGCTCACTTCCCATACATTCCAGTTTTATTTTATTTTAAGATTGTTATTTAATAGTCTACAGTTCTATATTTTTAGATCTTATAATACATTTAGAAGGCTAAGATAAAATTTCATATGAATAAAAGTGCATTTTCTATAACTCCATGTCAAACACTAATTAACATAATAAATACTGATTAAGTAATTAACAGAATTTAATTAAATTAATAATTTAACAGAATTGAATACTGATCAAGCAAAGCACAGAAAACAGACCTGTGTGTGGTTCTATTTCCTAAAAAATAGTGATGTCTAAAATTAAGTGTTTGGTGAAGGGTTTCATAGGACTGTGTACCTTAACAGTCACCTTTCAGCCCTTTTAAAATTTCTTCCATATAATAATAATAATATATATTTAATAATATATATTATATATTATATTATAATATAATATATTATATATATTATATATAATATATTATAATATATATTATAATATATAATATAATATATAATTATATATTATAATTATATATTATATATTATATATTTTATATATATATAATATATATATATATATATATATAATAATGCCACCATTACCTTATACACTCACACATTATATAATCACTGAAGCATGAAACCATAAAATTTTTACCAAGCAATGTCAAAGTGCTGCTGAACTAGAAGTAGGTAATTGACTTCACAGGTCAGTCAAAAATTTTATGATCCATGTCATTCATGATCAGTATTTTCTTTATTCCAGTGAGAAGTTCTTTTGAACAAACTCTCTTCTTCCTGAAGAAATTAAGCGCTCAATATATTGATATAAAAACAATAAGTCAAGTACATTAAATTTAAATGAAGTACTGAACTTATAAATATCAATGTGAGACCTAAAACATAACGTCCTATTTAGATAAATTATTTTAGCCCTTGTAGAAGCCTGATTTTTAAACAAACTGCAATGTTTTAAATATTCTGCAAGAAATTTATTGTTATAAATGTTAGCTCTTCTTGTAACTCATCTTAAAACCAAGTGTAATTTTCATGTGTGACTGATTAAAATACGATCTTAGAAATTCAAAGCATGGAGTGCATGGTATGAATATAGAACAAGACATGAGTAGTCTGTGTCTTCTGGTGCTGACAAAAAAGTAAATAGTGGAGAAACATCACAGTCTGGCAATTCATGTCAGCTGATCCATGAGGTAATAGCAAATACCTACTAATCACTAACTCATTCTCTGTTCTAAGTTAGATTAGAAGCAAATTAACTGAATGATAAAATGTGGAATTATATATAAACCTCAAGATTATTTTCTTCCTAAATTTCTCAGATGGAGAAGCAACTCATGCCACAATAAAATATCGTGCTTATGGAGGAATGGAACTTACTAAGATATGAGAATAATATTTTGCAGTAATTTTATGCATCTTCTTTATGAAAGTCAGCATTAATCTCCAAATCCTGAAAACAGAGGGTGCTTTTTCAAATGTTTTTAGACATCCTGAGTTTGTTCCAGCTGTTTAACTCAATTTTTGTCCAGATTAGATTAGATTAGATCCACAGTAACCAATCTCTACCATTTTAGCACAAGTATGTCCTTGCCAATGGCACCAGAATAAGAGCTATGGTATTTTAGAGTATATATTTTACATCATTGTTAGTAAATGTAAGAAGAGAGGAATGAAAGAGTGAGCAAAGCATTCAGAGACCACTAACAAAGGTACTGACATATAGTATTTACTGACTTAAGTGTAGGAATTGAGTCAGTAATGCCTGCAATGAGGAGATGACATTATCGAGCGTATTTTTTCTATTGGTTCACCCACATCAGAATGCACTGCCAAGACCTTTTTAGCTAATTTAATGTACTGCTCACAACATAGATGAATATCTTCATTAGTGATGAGTATAATATATTAAGAAAGCTACCCCCAACATTTTTTATGACTGTTTGCCAAGTGTTCTCATGCTCATTATGAAATGAGTACCAGTAAGATCAACTTCAATGAACTTTGAAGTTTCAGTGAACTATAACCAAAAGCAGGAAATGTGTGAGATCTTCACAAACCGTTGTTAAGAGCTACCTGTCTAAAAGCATTTGTTCTTTCTATGTTCATTTGACAAATATGAAGAAATTACAACATAGCTAATGGTTTAATATCTTATCTGGAAGCAAATCACAATTAAATGATTAAGGGTTGTGTTCACAATACAATGATATGCAATAGTCTCAAAATATTTATGCAGGCTTTCCTGTAAGAGAAAAATATTCTAATTCCAAGTTGGGGCACTATGATTCTTCTCTTTTGCCAAAACAAAGAGTCCTTTTCTGTTTACCCAAAATGCCATAATGTCTACAGCAGTACATGGGCAAAGGGCAAATAATAATGGTGGCAACCTTATCAATAGTGGAGACATTTTAATATTTGAATAAAGTTAGATTAAGTCATTATAAATCTGATTATGTTCTGTATAGGTGAATCCTGGAATCATAGAATCAGTAAGGCTTGGGTTGGAAGGGACCTTTAAGACCACCTGGTTCCAATCTCCCTGTCACAGGCATGGATACCTGCCACCAGATCCGGTTGCTCAGAGCCCCATCCAGCTGGCTCTTGAACACATCCAGAGATGGGGCATCCACAACTTCCCTGACAACCTGTTCCAGTGACTCACCACCCCCATGATAAAGAACTTCTTCCTAATATCTAGCCTAAACATACCCTCTTTCTGTTTGAAGACATTCCCCTTTCACCTGTTACTACATGCTCTTGCATGAGGTCTCTCTCCATTTTATATGCTCCTCTCAGAGCCTGAAAGGGCGACAGTCAGGTCACCCCAAAGCTTTCTCTTCTCCCATTCCAATTCTCTCAGCCTCTTCTCATATGAGAGGTTCTCCATTCCTCTAACTATTTTTGTGGCCTTCTTTGGACTCTCTCCATCAGTTCCATGTCTTTCCTGTGCTGGGATCCCAGAGCTGGATGCAGCCCTGCAGGTGGGCTCTCACCAGAGCTGAGGGGTGGAATCCCCTCCATACCCTGCTGCCCACATTGTTTTGGATGCAGTCCAGGATAAAATTGACTTTCTGGGCTGCAAGTGCTCATGGCTGGGTCATGTCCAGCTTTTTGTCCACCCCTAAGTCCTTCTTGGCATGGCTTCTCTGGATCTGTTTATCCCCAGCTCGTGTTGGAACCAGGGGTTGCCCTGACCCAGGTGCAGCACCTTGATCTCATTACTTTGGTGAGATTCCCACAGCTCAAGCTTGCTCAAGTCCCTCTGGATGCCATCCTATCCTTCAAGTGTATCAACTGCATCACTCAGGTTGGTGTAAAATTTGCTGAGGGTGCACTTGCTCCCTTTGTCACAGACATTGTTGAAGATATTAAATAACATTGGTTACAATTTGGACCCTGAGGGACACCATTTGTCATTGATGTCCATCAGCATTCTGAGCCATTGACCACTCCCCTCTGGATGCAATTGTCCAACCCATTCCTTACCTGCCCAACAGTCCACTCATCAAATCCTTCTCTTTCTAATTCAGAGAGCAAGATGTGGGAGTGTGTCCCCACATCCAGAGAACTCCAGAGAAAGAAAAGCACACAGTCAGATCCTTGTTATCTTACTTGGAAACAGCACTGCAAAGAGATGACATGCTGCACAGAAGGTGTCTGGCTTGTGGCAAAGGGCCTTGAACAGATCCTGCCACTCCATGATTCACATCCTTCAATGGTCTGTTCTGACTGCACAGCCCTTTATACCAACAGAGCAGAGCAAGAGAATTGGACTCTGCTTCAGCAGTGACCCACAACAAACAGAGACAATGAAAGGAGAAGAGCAAAGGCCATCCCTTGTTTCAGGGTCTCAAGGAAAAGGAGGGTAGATATCAATTGTACTTTTTCCATGATGGTTCTTGCCATGAGAATCACACATCTACAGTGCAGGAGACACCAGCAGCTGAACCCTCATCAACTTTACCATTAACAGCACAAGAAAATATCTTGGACAACTTTAAGACAGAGGCTGACAGGTTGTGAAGAATTACGTTTTTATACAGCTTACAAGAAGTGTTAAGAAAATGCCCTCAGGGCAGGGGAGTAAGCAATAGGATGCAGATATAGTCATAACTTGTGTTTTAAGGAAAGGGTGGGATAGCCCCAGAGTTACAGCAGGTTCATGTGGTATTCACATGCCCTCCGAACAGAGAGATTTACCTTTCTCAGGTTTTCCTGAGAAAAGCTGTGAGAGAAGCAGACAAAAGAATGATCAAAACAATTCTTATCTCATTTGCTGCTCCTGTGTTTGTGCCCATGTGGAATGTGTTGGAAGATTGTTTATCTGAAGGAATTTGGTAATTGGATTCTGGTGGAGATTGTTTATATTAATTAGCCTATCAGGTCCAAGCTGTGTGGACTGTTGGTCTGCAGATAGTCATGAGTTTTTAGTTAGTAGTAAGTATAATTAAGTATTCTTTCTAGTATAGTTATAGTATAGTATAATGTAATATAATATAGTTTTAATAAAGTGAGTGTTCAGCTTTCCGAAGACTTGGAGTCAGATGCCAATCATTTCCTATGCTGGGAATCCTGATTTTACTATAGGTTCATGCTCATATGAAACTCAGTTTTGTAATCTTTGCAAAGTTTTGCCTAGGGCCACACTAATTTGAAATCTAGAGATGCCACTTCAACTCATGTGCACTCCTTGCTGAGACTGCATAGCAAATATTTATTTTAATTCTGGCAATTGGAATGGAAATTTCTAAATTATAACAGCACACCCTATTACCCAGTGAGAGATCTACCCAGAAAACCCATGGTGTTTTGCCTGAGGTGCTAGCACAGCAATTTTAGTTAATTTTAGCATCATCTGTAAAAAGAAACTGGAACTTTAATGTCCAAAATATACCCTAGCCATGTAGGTAAGATCTAGAGATGCATCAGCTGAAGTGAGACTGAAAATCTAATGCTTTATAAATTGCACCCAAAATTCGAGTTTTTAACCATTTCTATCAAAACCAGTTTCTCTATTTTACAGTTTCATTGCAAAATATAAATTTTCATTTTTTAAGCTTTTAGATCCTTTTCTAGAAGAGTGAAAGTATACCTCATGAAATCTCAATACAAGTTACACTGTCTCCATGAAAATTGCAAATAATCTGAATCCAGAAATAGTTATGCACCATCAATTTCCTTAGTGATTTCTCTAGGACCTCGGACTTTTGAATATGAAAGGAACTACTCAGTGCCCACACTAAAGTTTTGAATTCTTGCTATCTGGTATCCAGTTTTTAAAACATTGGTCAGAGCTGTTAAACTGATATACAATTAAATTATTAATTCCATTTAGCCATTTCTGAGACTTCACTGTAAAATTCAGAACAATGAACTTCCTAAAATCAGGAAGCTAAAAATTTTTGGTGAGAAAGAGAAAATAAAAAGCTATTGCATGGGTGAAAGAATAAATATCAAAAGATGTCAGTCAATGTTACAGCTGCGTGCAGAACAGCCTTAGCTGAAATAATGAGGTTTAGACTGTTTAAGTAATTTTAAAACATCAAACCCAGTTCCTTCAATCTGCATGTTGTGAATAAATGGCCAACTGAAATCAAGTTGTAACTTCTCAGATGCACTGATCAAGCTAAGCTGATGCTTCCTCCTCTGAAATTCCATCTTCCTGCTCACCTCAACTTCTTACTCATGCCTTGAATGTGAACAGATAGTTGTAAAAACAAATCCCTACTTTTCAACCAGTGATCTGATTTGCTACCTAGGAAGATAGGTATAAGCAGTCAAGAAAAGAGAGCGTTTGGTCCACTTTCAGCAGTAGTGACAACTTGTCTTATTTCTCAAATTATAGCCTCAGCAAATTTTGGGACAGTCACAGCTGACTCTGAAGTGATGCAGAGCTGAAGTGTATCATTAGGGATTTGACCATTTGTCTGCTTCAGTAAAAAAAACTCTGTATCCAAATGCTCATCCACTTCTCTCAGTGAAATTTATTAACTGCTCTCAGGCCACCACAATTTTTGCTTGCCACAGGTAGAAAATGTAGGAAATGTAGGAAATGTAGTTTCAGACTCTTGGCAAAAGTTGGGTTTCAAACTTCAGAGATCTAAACTCTGTATTTTTGTTTCATATTAAAAAGCAGTCATGATTTTAAATAAGAATGTGAATTATTATTTTTCAAACACATTTAACTAAAAAAAAATATCTGCAGGGATTCTAAAAAGTACTTACTTTCAAGCAGAGGTAAAAACTGCAAAAAAACTGCTGGTCCCAAAAATGAATGGTTCAGAAAGTCATGAGTCTGCAAAGACAAGTATAATACAAACTATTTTGCAATGTTGTATGTTGCAGGTGCTACCCATAACATTTCTACAGTAATATAAAACCATTTGTACACAAAGGAGAAAAGCATGTCATCAGAGGTTTTTTGAAAAGATTGAGGTTGACAATATTTGTAAAGAAAATTTCTTCAATACTCAGATTTGTAGCGCTGTTGAATACTCATTCAAGTTTACCTAAGCAACTACTGTCAGTTCTCTGCTTTAACATCTGTCAACTTGATAGTTTTGTGGAAGATATTTTACTACCTTTCCTCTCTCCACCCTTTACACTTTTCTTATTTTGTATGTGGTGGCTTCCAAACATTTCTTTTCCTTTTTAATCTCCCAATATGAAAACAGATAATTTAATAAGTTAAAAAACCACCAGATTTTCTTTCTGCCCAAGAAATTTGGGGAAGTATAAAGTGATTTTTTTTCTCTAAATCTGTTTTTGTATGAGAATCAGTGAATTGGTTGAGCTGAAGAATTGCTCTAGGAGAATTCTTTTCCCTACAGAGGTAGTCTTGGGCCAGTGCAGAGGTGGCACTATGTCTCTTCTCCCAGGAAATTACTGCCAGAGGGGGCCAGGGGGGTAGCAGTCCCTGGTCTAAGTAAATATTGTAAGGTGAATAACAATAACAGCGTATATAATAACAAATATTGAGCAGGTGCTAGCAAGGCACAATCAGAAACCTGGGAAGGACTTTATGTAGAAGAAGGTCAGATTTTTGGCTCCTTGGGGAGAGAAAAATCGGTTGATATAGAAACAGAAGAGGAGAACTACTCATATTGTATATCTGAAAGAGGCATAGGACTGTTACTTCCTGCTACCTGACAGTAGCAGGTGGCTCAGTGCTTTCTCTGAATGTGTCTGAATGTCCCCTAAATGCAAACCAATGAAGAGACTTCCATAGAGAGGCTGCTCTGCAGAAAGGGACAGAGTCGTTCAAGAGGCTTCATTAAAAAGGGATTTTGGCACTAGCATCTTTTTGATGACAAACCAAAATTAATCTCTCATCCACTTTGTGTGTGCTGTTCAAATTTTCCTCTGAGCCATCTAAAGCTGAACTCTTCTCTGGCTTCAGGTCTTCTGTTCTCTTACAACTACTGCAGCTGCTAGTGCATCCATTTGTGAATTTGTTGGTGCACAGGGCATCAGAAGGCCTGAAGTGGGTATTGGTAGATAAAGAAGAAAGACGCCTACTCTTTTCTTTCATATCTGAAGTGATTGAGAGACAATTACTTGACATACATAAAATATATTTGAGAATCCAAGCCTATACACTTTCTATGTAATGGTACAGTAACTTATTAAATAGTTGCATCAAAAAAGGGCATCAATAGTTATTGCCACATTTCTCTTCACAGAGAAAAGCAAGGCACCATTCTTCCCAAGGATTTCTGAGATTCACATTCTCTGAACCTCAGAGAAAGGGAAAACACAATTCTTATCACTTGCTGTGCCCGTGTTGTGCCAAAGTAGAATGCAATATGGAGATTGTTTATCCAAAATGATGATGTTTTGTTTCCTTGGCCTATCAGGGCCAACTGTATGTGTGTGTCTTGTCAGTGGACAGTCACGAGATCCAGTGCGAAGTGTGGGCAGGTGTGTGCAGAGCGAGTGCTTGGCAGATTCCGTTTAGATGACATGTATATAGTATAGTATAATAAAATAATTCATTAGCCTTCTGATATCCATGGAGTCCTCCTCATCATTCTCTCCCCTTTGTCAGAGTCACCTTTGTTTTACAATAAATAGTGATTTCCTTTTAAAAAAAATTAAAGAGACAAACCCAGATGATAACAAAAATTATAACAAAAAATTATTATATTCTTTACTTTGCATGTCACCCCCTGTCTCTGCAGCAAACATGGAGATGAAGTTTTATTCTTCTTCTGAGTCTGGCCTAGATTCTGTGCTTGAGCGCAGGTGGCTATCAGTGCACTGTAGGAGGCTGCTTCATGCTGATTTAGAGAACTCAAGCTGAGTTTCTGATCCCCAAGCATTGACAGTGGCTCAGACCTCACCTGGAACAGGAACATGTGAGATATTAATGATTTGGTACCTACCAAAATTCTAGCAATCAATGGCTTTGTCAAAGCCTTTGCATGATTACCGCACTCTGAACATGGGTGTCATTTGAGGAATGGTGTAACAGAAAGGCAAGTGTGGTATGGAGAATGTACTGCATTAATCTTTTTATTTTTTTCCCTTGTTTGCTGAAACAAGTTTCCAGTGGAGGTATTTCCTTATAATAAGAAGAACCCTGAACATATGGACCATATGGTAAATCTACAGGATACTATTTGGGATTTTATTTCTAATTAAATTTTAGCAGTGTTTGAGCCTAAATCTCATTATTAGTTAACAGGATTTGTCAATTAAACTTATGTACCTTGGAAACATTTTCTTCATTAAAGTACAGTCTTTATACATTCCTAATTTATTAATGTATCTTGAATTTTTTTAGGGGTGTGCCTAACCAACCATATTTTTAGCAGCATTGTAAATTCACGCATTAAATTTATTCAATTAAGGGCTGTTTTAATGTGTTTGGCCATCCTATCTCTGATCTAAGTTTTCATTCGGTTTTGGTTCTGTCCCCTCATTAAACATTCTTTAAGAGGATTTCACTTTAGTTAGAGTATTCAAATTACTGTGCAATAAATCTATTCTTTTAATGAGTTTATTCCTGTTTTAAGGTATTAATTAAAGTAGGTTGTGGAAGAAGTAGATACAGTAAATGGATAAAGTAGTGTCCAGGCAAAAGGGTAAGGATTTGCTGTCATTCTACAGAATGAAAATCTTTCTGGAGACACCTCATTAATGGAAAAACCTTTCTCTTTTACATGCACCAACAAGAAGTTCATTACTTGGTGAACTTCTGCTTATCAGGGATTATTAGGTCTTTTTTTTTTCAGAGCGACTTTATCCTCTAGTGACTAACACATCCACGTCTGTGGTATGCCTTGGCTTAACTGCGTGAAATAGTAATGGATTCAGACAGTTTAGCCCATGAATTTCCTTACTGGACAGAGTGGGAAGCTGGAAAAATAAAGGACAACATCAGTGGAGTATTTCACATTCAAAGTGAAAAAAATCTTGCAAATTTAATTCACAGACTGGGAATGGAAATGTCATTGCCTCGCTTAGAGGGTTAATCACTTTCTAATTTAAACTGGCAAATTTTTTAATGACACTGTGAAATTAACAGCATTTTATTGTGTTAATTATCTGCAGGACACTACATCATTACTTCTAATAAATGTAAATGTGATTGCCTCTCCTAGGACAATATAGAGACAAGGTGAGTTTTTATTGGCTATTTACTCAATTTCAGACAAATTATTCCCCCCCACCCTACTGCCATGTAATGCATATTCAATAAGGTTTAGTGCACTACCTTGTCTTCTGTGAATTTTAGTCAATAAAGTATATACGGGTATTTTAAAGGTCATTACAGCTCCTTGCTCACTCAAGATAATTTTCACTTAAGGCAAGGCTTATGCTAAAAGTCACATCAACTGTATTAGAACTAGTATTTAGGAGTGTAGAGTTTAAGTATGTCAATAATTAGATATTCAGCTTTTTTGACAGGCTCGAAATGCATACTAGCACGTGCCTTTGTCAAAACAGACAGGAGAGTGCTTTTCCAGTAGGTGTGTCATTCAGCATGCTTGATGCTGCAATATAAGGCAATGAAACAAATTACATAAGAGGGATTTACAAAGCTTTACAGAGAAGCAAAAACATAAGAGTGTTCTCCTTTGGCAGAAACTCTTTTCAATCAAAGATATAAGAAATTCTCAGACAAGAAAAAAGGCAGGTTTCACACTCATAATGCCCAAAATTTAGAATTCACTATTGCAAAATTGCAGTCAGAGTTCTTTCCTGGTGTACTGGTTTGGCATGCCCTGGTTCTTGGCAGCAGGGCAGCCACAAAGGTGGCCCCTGTGAAAGAAAAGCTGCTAGAAGCTTCCACCATGTCCAGCAGAGCCAATGGCTGATGGCTCTGAAGATGGACATGCTGCTGGCCAAAACTGGGCCAATGAGAGAGGTTGGAAATGTCTCTGTCATGACACATTTAGGAAGAAAATCAAACCAAAGTCACAGGGTTTTGCTCCTAGTCAAAGAAGACAACATGTGAGGGAAACAACATGGAGACACCAACCAATGGAGAACGAGGGAAGAAGGTGCTCCAGGCACTGGAGCCAAGATTCCTCTGAAGTGAGGAATCTTTGTATAATGAGACCATGGGGAAGCAGCTGTGTGCCTGCAGCCCTTGGGGATCCATGGAGATGCAGAGATCCACCCACAGCCCGTGGGGATCCATGGGGGATGCAGAGATCCACCCACAGCCCTTGGGGATCCATGGGGGATGTAGAGATCCACCCACAGCCCATGGGGATCCATGGGGATGCAGAGATCCACCCTCAGCCCTTTGGGATCCATGGGGGATGCAGAGATCCACCCACAGCCCATGGGGATCCATGGGGGATGTAGAGATCCACCCACAGCCCATGGGGATCCATGGGGATGCAGAGATCCACCCTCAGCCCATGGGGATCCATGGGGGATGCAGAGATCCACCCACAGCCCATGGGGATCCATGGGGGATGTAGAGATCCACCCACAGCCCATGGGGATCCATGGGGATGCAGAGATCCACCCTCAGTCCTTTGGGATCCATGGGGGATGCAGAGATCCACCCTCAGCCCATGGGGATCCATGGGGATGCAGAGATCCACCCTCAGCCTGTGGGGGAGGTGTTCAGGCTAGCGTGGGTGGATGCCTGGAGGAGGCTGTGATCCAGTGGGAGACCTGATGGAGAGAGTGGGCCCTGCTTCCAGGCTGGAGCAGCCTGTCCTTGGAGGGCTGCACCTCATGGAAAGAGAGACCCATGTCACAGCACTTTTGAACAAAACCCCCACGCCCTGTCTCCCTGTTGCCAGTAAAAAGAGGGAAGGAGCTGGGGAGAAAAAGGTGCTTTAAGGGCTTATTTTACTTCTCATTATCCTTCTCTGATTTTGTTAGTAGTAAATTTTACTTTACAACTTGAGTTGAGCTTGTTTTGCCCTTAAAGTGTTTCTCGCAGTCCGTAACTCAACTCATAAAGCCTTCATTAACTTTTGTTTCCTCTCTTCCCTGCTCAGCTGTGGCAGGGGATGGTGAGTGAGTGATGGTGAGCGAGTGAGTGGATGCCTGGTGTTGGGCTGGTGTCAAATCACAACACCTGCATATATGCTTTTCTTTACCTTATCTATCTATCTATCTATCTATCTATCTATCTATCTATCTATCTATCTATCTATCTATCTATCTATCTATCTAATCTCGTTACATACCTATCCATCCAGCTACCTATCTATCCATCTGTCTGTTACAGTATGTAGGTGTTCCGATTTTTAAGTGTATCTTTGCCATTACATCAAGATCCACATTCCTAGTCTCTTTATGTAAGGATGGGACATTTCAAAGGGAAGGCCAGTATTTCCATGGCAGGATTTCAAGATTTTTTAAGATGTTTCTGAACTTTTTAATATTTACCTGATTATTCTCGCTACTGTTACTTTCAGTTTCTGTGGGGAATAGCTGGGGAAGAGAAATCAAGTCAGAAACATGAAATCTATCGATCATAGAATAAGAGAGTGCATTGATAGCATAGACCCTAAAAGAGCGTGGTGATTTTCTGAACCATAGTCACTTCCTTCAAAATTTTAATCTTTAGTGATGTCCCTGAAAAATTACTCCATAATTTGGTCTTCACACTTGCTACATTGTGTGCAAAGACACCTCTGAACACAAATCCTAACCAGCCTAAGACTTGAATCTGCTGTCTTCTAATGATACTCATGATGGCTTTATTGATTGCCTGTGATAATAGTGGGTGGTCACGAACCTTTGGTGATCTCTTTTTTTCAGATGTCATTACATAGGCAAGCATTTCCCAAGTTGCCATGCTGTTTAGGAGGCATGCGTCCAGATGGCTTCTGGCTCACCATCACCAGTTCTTCAGAAATAACCTCCTTAAGCCTTTTCCCCTTGAACACAACTTTAAGTGGTTGAAGGTCATGATTGTTCACTCCCAGATCGATATACCATTAAATTGTGACAGAAAGCACTACCATACTATTAAGTCTCCAGTCATACCCTCAATAATCCTGATAAAATGATGAACTATTTTAACCTCACAATGTCTGTGAACAGTACCTTGAAAATGGCAAAACAGCACTTAGATAAAACCTATGGAAATCCTATCTTTCAGGTATTATTAACCTAAGTGATACACCTTGTTTGCTTTGCACCCTTGTCTGTATTAAATCAGACCCACACACTACCACTTGAAATCAGCTTGTGAAGAAGACTCAGCAGAGGCTGTTTTGCTAAGGTCTCCCAGTCCTAGCAGAAATTCCTGTTAGTCTGAGGCTTCCTGTAACTGAACAACCCTCTTCTAAGTAAAATAGAAGAGGATTGTTCAGTTTTACTTTAACAGCTCAGAGTATCTTGGAGTAAAGGGGGATTTTCGGTGAACAAGACACCACTAAGCAGAAAAATGCCATAACTTCACTCACATGACAAAACCTATTGTGACTGACACAAAAGAAAATGTAAATTGGTTGCATTCATTAAGTCTCCCTTTCACCCCCATACTAAAATGCAGCATACTGGACAAGATATTGCAGCATATTGGACAGCCCATTGTAAATGCAGTTTTATTAAAAAATTTCCCTGGAAGAGAACACAAACACTTGGCTGAAAACTTCTGATATTCCAGCAGATGACTAATAGCCCACACCTTATCTGTTTTAGCCATCAACCCTCCCTAGCCAGATCTCCCTCGATATGTTACTGGCCTAAATGTGCGAAAAGATAGGAGACAACAAAGCTTCAGGTCAATTAAGGCTTCCACTGATCTAGTAGTGTATCATATGTAATGAAGGAACCTAAACTCTCTTGGCTGTATCCTAGATACCGTCCTAGATACTTTAATTAGGAAAAGAAACCCTGTTTTAATGGTACTAATAACCTCATCTAATTTATCTTCAGGGGTTTTTTAGACTATTGGAAGAGAGAGTATTTAATTTCATTTGCACTTCTTTGACATTTCTAGTATTTCAGGTCATCAGTCTTTTATAACACTACAATGATGATATTTTCTAGAGCATTCAGCCCTCCTGTTAGGTAAGGTACAGTTCCTCAGGAAGAGGTGAGAAGAAAGAAATCTAAAATAGCTTTGCGCAGTTCATAAAGCAGCAATAGAACACTGAATTGAGAGATGGGATAAATGCACTTTCCACTAACATGGAAGACAGTGTCAGAAAAGGCACCAGAGCTGACCACAAGCAGAAGTTCTGCACCTCTGTGGACATACCTTAGTGAAGAGATTGATAGAATTTGTTAATCTGGTCTCTAATCAACACTTCAGTTCAAGGCTTTCCCTTTTTTTGAAATATACAATGGCTTATTTAGCACACAAATTGACAAATGGACCCAGAATGAAGCTACTCACTTGGCAAAAAGTTAAAATATTTATGATGAATATTATGCACCATTATAGGGTTGAAATGCCTAATGCAAATGCTGGGCTTTGAATCCTCTGTACAAACCTTGCATCAAAACTATTTAAATGAATAAAAATACTAGTCCCAAGAATGCTTTGTGCCTTCCTGTACAGTAGCCTCTATACTACTTTCGGGTATTCTAAATTAATTTCTGTTTTGCAAAGTCCTCTTGAAATCTCTCAGCAGGATGTCAAGTCAAGTATCTGGCATTGGACTGTTTCTACAAGGAAAGCTTTGTCGACAATATTAGCAACCAAATTGCATAGTAGCTTGCAGCATTAGCTAATACTTCTCCAATGCATGCATAAAGCAGTTTTTGAAAGACTTGTTTAGTTGTCCTTTCTTTCAATCCGCATAAGCAGCTGATGGTGAATGAGAACTTAAAAGAGTAAGTTTATGCCACTATTTATTTATATGAACAAGAATATGTTAAATGTACCTAAAAAGAGAAATATACTTATGCCTGAGAACTGTCATACCAATTTAGCTAAAACAGGCTTTTTTTCAATAAGGAAACTAAATAAACAAACCCTAAGCTCTGTCCTTACAGCATATTTCTAAAGGTTTCAATTAATGGAAACTGGTGTTTTAAAACTTCAGTGGAATCTTAATATAAGTGGTTTTCATTGGATAATACCGGAAAAAATTACTGCTTTCAATTCCTCAAAATTCCTGTTTATTTTACAGGAAGCTATTTCACTATTACTTGTTAGTCGGGAAATTAAAATGCCTCATTGTATCAGAAGTACTACTTTGTACCATGCATTCAAACTGTAGCACAATAGAGTCAGTACATATAAAACAATCGTGTCAGCACTCTCTCTTCTGCAGTCATGAGTCCTCCTTCTACTTGTATCCATGCTTTATTGTAGATTTCTACATTGACTCTTAGTCTCAAACAGATGTCCCTTTCCATAAGGAAACTAAAAATAAAGAAAATAAATGGACAATGGTGACATACCATTTCATTGATGAACAAAGTCCTCCTTTGCTCAGAAGACACTATGAGTTCAAACATGGTTTTTATGATACACATACACTTTTGGTGCAAAGAGCCCACCTGGAATACTGTATTTTGCTCTGGAGCCCTCAGCATAAGAAAGACACGGAACTATTGGAGGTGCTCCAGAGAGGGCCATAGAAAAGATCAAAGTGATAGAACAACTGAGAGAGTTGGGGTTATTCAGACCGAGGAACAGAAGGCTCTTGAAAGACAATATTGCAGCCCTTCAGTACTTCAAGGGCTTGAGAGATGGGGACATCCATCCTTCTTTCAGCAGGACCTGTAGTAAATAGGACAAAGGTAGAGTGGTTTTAAAGTAGAAGAGACTAGATTCAGACTAGACATAACAAAGGAATTTTTTTACAACACAATGGTGAAACAGTGAAACAGGTTGTCCAAAAAGGTGGTGGACATTTCCCTTCCCTGGAAAATTTTATGGTCAGGTTGGATGGGACTGAGCAAACTTGACCTAGTTGAAGATGTCCCTGCTGTTCACAATGGGGTTTGAATAAGATGACCTTATAAATTCCCTTCTAACCCAAACTGTTCTATCATTCTACATAGAGCCTGCTACAGCAGAACCAAGTAATGATTTGACTACATAATTTGTTAGCTCCTTATATCAAAGGACTATGTGTATAGCTATGCAAAACAACCTTCCTTTCCTCAAAAATATGAGAAAGTTGTTTGCATTATTTTTACTGGTTAGACCAAGAATTACATTTGAGTTCTAGCATAAAAAGGTTGCTAGATCTGTATTATTTTCTTGTGTCTCTGAACTGTGGTAAAGTCGACCATCTCACAAAATGCAAAGCTCTGTCATGTCCAGTTGTAAGCTCTTTGCTGAGAGACCACAACGTCTTCTTTTTTTTCTTTTTTCAGTTTTTCTGGATTGCAAGATCACAGTCGGCAAGGAAGACTATTTGCTTTTCCTGGCAGAAGATCACAGGTCACCAGCTTTGCTCCTGCTGTTCTGCAATGAACTAGCAAGGATCAGGCAAAGATGCCTACTATGCAAAGATTCTCTTCTATGTCCTTAACCTCTCCTACTGGACTATGATGATGGACAGCTGAACATCATCTAAAAGAAGCACAACAAACATCTCTCACTTTTTGTCAAAAAAAAAAGAAAATAGAATGACAGCCAGCTAGGAAGATGATATTATATCACTTAGGTATAACTGAATGGAAATGGGGAGAAGGGGGTTTTAGGTTTTTGAACTATTTCTTTTAAACATGGTTTTATTCAATGATCCTGCTTTTCAGCTGAGTGAATTCTCATTGAACACCTCATTAGCAGTAGGCAAACCTCAGTCTTTGCAATTTTGCTGTACTTCTGAAAACATTTGATGTATAAGAAAGCAGAGTTGGAGAAAACACTATACTTTTATTTTTGGGGTGGGGGGGTAAGATAGAAGCTTCCATATGCTATCCTTCCAAAACTCAAAGTTCTATTAATTCCATTCAGTCTATTGTAATTGCAATGTCACTATGCATCTGTGTCCATAGAAAAAAAAAATCTTAAAAAAGCAAGAATATGAGAATATAATGCATTTATTTTTTTATTCAAATTTTCCCGAGTTTCATTTTCTTTTCATCAGTTATAGCTTGATTTTTTATGGTTTTTTTTTTTGCATAAGAAGTGGTGCATGGAAAAAAAATTATACTGTCCTCAGCTGAATATGAAACAAGGTCTACTTTTTATCTTGAGGCTAAAAGAAATCCCTTTTTAAAATTATTTTTGAGATAAAAATAATTAACATTTTGTCTAGCATTCTTCTGCATTCAAAAGTATAGACTGTTGAAGATGTTTTGTTTAACAGTCTCATCTGCATTGCTAAACAATGTTTGAAACAGAGCATATTTCCCTTGATATACAGTAACAATATCACCCCCTCTCCAAACTGTGAGTAGCTTCTTGTTTCTGAAAGATTAAAATAATTATTGCAGTTACCTAAAAATCTGCTGAGTCAATACTTGATTTGAATGCTGATTGGATCTCTAATGAGCTAAAAGCACATTTTGAAAATTGGATATCTCTGAGAAAAGTAAATAACAAAAAATACATAGCTGTACATACATTAGCTAAGTGCAGAACCCTAACTGGATCGATGCTGCAGCTGGGGATATCTGCAGTGTGATAATATCACCATGCCACTCTCTTTAGTAGAAGTGAAAAGCCTGAGAAGAAAAGTAGGTAGATGTCTTTTACAAGTCACTGTGGTCTAACTCCTAGGGCACTTTTCCTAGCCCATCAAAAACTTAGTGTTATTTGGAAAAAATGGACATGATTAGAAATCTCAGCAGAGTGCCAGCTTGGAGCTATAGTGATACAGTAGAAGTTAGGTCCAAAATTCAATTTCCAAACTGTGAAGGAAGGATAGCCTGATGTCTGTGCTACCTGGTGTCATATATGGGTGAGTTCACTTAAGAAATTGTCCAAGTATCACCCTTTCCCTCATGCCAAACAAAGACCATCCTTGTTTTAAAAGAGCAATCGGTTCCTAACTTGCATGCTGTGGATAAACAGAAGAACAGCTGAGTATAGAACCCAATAATTTGGTTTAATAATGGACATAGTAGCACACACCTAGTCTACCATCTTTCAGCTTATGTGTTTTATGTAGGAACAGTGGCACTTCTCTAAAATGCAGCTCTCTGGAGGCTTGAATGCAGTCCAAATGCTATAGTCTGTTAAGTTATCTATTAAAACTTCTTTTTGTTCTAGTCAGATTTGTTGCACTTCTCTGCTTTTTTAGTCTTTCTGCTACTTCCTGTTGGAAGAAGGAGAATCAGACAGAACACCATCTTGTCACTTACTATAATCATAATATTCTGCCTTTTTCTTTTCTTTACACCTTTCTCAATGCAGCCAAAAAAGTTTGTTGACACTTTTAAAATATTATTCTAATTATCTACATTCAGTGTAAAAATGTTTGGTATTTATTGTCTCAGAACTTTTCCCTTTCACTATGTGCTGCCTTATGAGGTTCTGTACTTGCTATTGTATTGACTAAACATACATGTCTAATCCAAAAAGAAGATAGAAAACTTCAAATGTCTTCTTCAAGTTAGGCAGATGTGTTAAGCAAATGTTAGGGAATGACTGCTAATCATCAGAATGAGAAAATACATGTGCATGAATGAAAATGCTAATTATTTGCTGTTCACTGTTTTACTGTTTACTGAGGCAGTACAAAAAATATTATCTTTAAACAACTAGAAATATCACAACTTAGAATTAGTCATATTAGAGTGTTCCCTTGAAACACTTAACAAACTGAAAATTATTCATGTGAATTTTGTAGAAATATAAATATTTATCACAGCAGGCAAAACAAGGATCTGATTGCAAGTAATTCATTAACTGGGTCTTTTCTAAAATACTAAAGTCCTTCTCAAACAGATTGATGAGTTCTACTTTTACCTTTTTTCTTATTTGCTTCTTTTTTTTTTCCTCTCATTTGACAGTTTAGTCTCAAATTTAAGCATTAGAAGGATAACGGATTAACGTTTACAGTGAGATGTGGATGCAAGTTGTGGAAACAGGATGTAAGATGAAACACACAGGGCAAAAGGAGCAGGATGTGTTAGCAGATGACCAGTGCAGAGTTAAGCAAACAGTAACTCAAGTAAAGGAAAGGTAGGGATGTCCAAATATGGTGACCTGTGGTTTTATTGGCTCAGCAAGAAGAATAGCATGTTACCATATAAGGCAATGTTTATTGTATGAATGTAGTGTTAAGAGGTCCTATATAAATGCCATGTTGGGCTCAACAAATCGGCTTCTGATCATCAATCAGTTGCCTCTGCCTTTTGAATCCCATGTTTCAAAAACAGATATTGCGTAAACTTCTCCTACTTCAGTATAACTATCAGTGATCTTCAAGCAATGAGGATTTACAAGAATCACACAAACATTACAAAACCTTGTGCCAATTAACTTTGTGACCTCAATAATGAAAGACATCTGGCAGAATTTAGTGAGATAAGGGTTAATGGAAAACACAGGTACTAAAGAAAATATTTGTTCTATATGTTCCACTGATGAAAATATTCCAATGCCTGTTTCTCTGAAATGACTGAGAAAGGTGGATATTCGGACTGCATCAGATGGAAGAGGGTGTGTGAACATCAAATTATGAGAACACTTCTTATTTTTCTGTTTCAATCATAGGAAACCCCAGAATTGGATGTAAAATAAAAATGCAAACTAGAGTGAAGCAAAACTAAATCTACAACCTGAATGTAAAATTGCAAAAACTCAGCACATGTTGGAAGGCTCTTGGCAGTCAGATACGTTAGATGTCACCCAGAAGTGTACGAAGGTGAATTGAGTTCTGCACAGACAGGAATTATATGTGTATCAGGGTTAATAGGGAAAAGCAAGCAACTCTAAAACAGCTCTATAGAGTTCTGTAAAGGTAATAAAAGATATACAGAGAGATCTATGTGGTGACATCAGCAGAGAGGAACTTCAAAAGGCACAACATGGTAAAGGGATTGACTGGAAAAAACCAAACTAAACAAAACTTACCCAGGATCAAATTAAAAGATTACCTTACAAAATGAAAAAGAAGACATGTTTAGTGAAAAAACAATAGAGTTTAAAAAGTGTATATAAGGGATGTCAGGTAAAGAAAAAAGCTAAGGTATCTATATTTGGATTTGAGAAGCATGGAAAAGAAAATAACTGTTGGTAGAATAACTTATTCAAAGAATGCAGGAAAATATTCAAAATACATTAGATAAAGTTTCATAGGGACAGAAACGAGGCAGTGTCAAGTAAGTACAGTGCTCTATTTATTCAGCAACCTGCATTGCAATTGCAGCTAAAGCATTCTTGATTTCCTTTTCCAAATCAGTGTGTCTGTGTACGTGCACATGAACGTGTGACTGCGCAAATCGCTTAAATGCAGAAGGCAGTGGAGCAGAACAGAGCAGCTGTTTAGAACTGCACAGCAACAAGACATGGCACTTTAGAACAGGAAGTAAAGGAGAATATGGTATCCAACTGAAGCTGCAGAAGGGATTTTATGTCAACAGAATGCAATTACTAAAACTGGAATATTTCCAGAACAATAGAACTAGCATAAGGGAATAATCATTATTGCCTGAAATTGAATATAGTAAAGGAGTTAGTTAGGCAGAGATAACTTGTTAAGAAAAGGGAACAAGATGAGATGGCAGAAGAAATTGGAAATGGTTGTAAAAGGCATGGTCTCCTAATAATGAGTAATTTCAGTTATAAACTAGGCCATACTGAGTGATGGATATGAATCAAGCAGTTTTACAGACATTAAAATGATTTGATCTTTCATATTCTAAAGAAAGGTAAGAATTAGGGCCAAACATTTCTCTGCTTGTTCCGTCAATGAACTATGGGTGCATGAGAGAGAAAAACAGCATCTGGCTTGTAAAATAGATCTGAATCTTGCCGTAGCTATGAGTAATGCATGGATATGTGACAGTAGAGTCAGAGGCAGCATCTCTGCCAAACAACCACAAGCTGTTAAAGTTTGTCATTAGATTTGGAGATTATCCCTGCTCACCTTCTGAATTTCTCTGTGTACGTTTCAAAGAAGCAATACACAGAAAAACCAGAAAGGTTGAAGATCTGAAAGTTTTAAAGATTATGACTTGCTGCTTTTCTTTGCAACAAAGAAGCTAGGGCTGACTACTATAAAAAGTAGAACAAAACTCGAGATGTACTGTTACTTCATGTATCCCATGATTTACTTTTAATAGCTTTATTAATGAGTAAAGCACAGGCCAAACTTGTCAACTGCTTGGAATCTGAAACATCTGTGTTAATTTAATCCAGTTGAGGGCCTAGGCAGAACATCTAGCTATCTGTTTCATTCCACCTGTGCAGATAGCACTGTAAATGCACCTTTCAATGGAGTGTGTGATTAAAATGGATTGATAATAGATGCACAGTGTTACCCTACAATAACAGAGAATAAATGTGATAATATTTGCTAAAGTTGATAAGCTGTGATCTTTCTGAGTCATAAAGTACCCTTTCCTACAATATATTTAATTTTTTTGTATGTTTTAATTATTTGAAATCTTAAGTAACTTTTATGTAAGCCATCAAAAAAAAAAAAAGGAGAGAGAGAAAAGAAGTCATGAGGAAGGCAGCAGAGGACTCCATATGAGATATTTGACTTCATTAAACATAAATCAGCTTGAGCTCACACAATGTGGTCATGCTTAACATATCTAAAAGAACTGTTAGAGTTATCTGAAAGGCTTCTCAGGGAAAAAGCTATGGACATATTTTACCTGGATTTTAGCAAAAGCTTTTAATACAATTCTATATATGAATCTAATCCGCCAGCTAATCACTAAATTTATTATGAGGTGAGATACTTGACTGGATTAAACTCTGGTGTGTGAGTTGATTTGGTTTAGGCTAGAAAGACTGTGGGAATTTAGTTAGAGAAACAAGTGATGGCATCTTGGTGATGGCTGTTGCTCACTGTTCTTGCCCCTTGAACTGAGATTTAAAAGAAGGAAGAAGATCAACTATGAGTGAAGTATCTTTTTTTGCGGTCATGTCCATATTCTTTCCTGGAGGAACGAGAATATTTTCCTGTGAGCAAAATTAATGAACAAGTCTTGATTTTTGAGAAGCTATCTTTTTGTATGTTTTCATAGCAAAACCTACTTGTATTGAAACAGCTGGTACCTGCCTACAGAGTAATGATTTTAGGGGGGATAAAGAAGGAAAAAAAGATACTAGAAATATAAAAATTAAATAGGTTTATTATTATTGTTCTAATTCCTCCATTTTATATTTTGTGTTGCAATATTTCACTTTTCTCAGTGGATCTCTCAAACCTGTCTGTAAGCTAGATGAATTTCCATGGATTGTTCCATGGAAACATTAGTGGTTTGCTAAACTATTTCCACTCCTATTTCCCCCAGACTTCCTCGCTTTTTGGCTGACCTGGCAATGTTTTCCTACAGCATGGCTCTTATGAAGGCTGACTGCTAATTGATCTCTTCTTTCAGATCAGACATGAGACAATTTCAATTTTCTATCTCTATAATTCTCAGAAGTCAATGGTAAAAATCATAACCATTTGAGCATCAGTAAGGTTTTTTTCTTCATGTATTGAGCATATATTCCATGTTCCTTCGGGTTCATATTCTACACAGTTTACCTATCAAAAGTGTATCTCAGCCATAGCTCTCTGCTTACTACAAATTTCCAGCAATATACAGTAATTAATTATGTCATGTTATGTCTGTTCCTCATTATGATAGATTTCAAAAGTGGTAAATTATCTAAATTATCAGTGCAATTTTTTTTTTTCTTAAGGAATGACATATGGAAATAAAACAGACTAAAGAGTTCTACAGACTTGTGCATTTGCACATAAGGTGCTTACGGATGTATGGTCTCAGGTTCTCAGAATGTGTTTGAAGACAGTAATTATATTGGAGAAAAAATGGAAATAAATTTGGCTTCCATTTCTGACAGCCAATTCCTCCCCTAATATATTTGTTTTCAGTAATATGGTAGGGATTCTTTTCAGTTTCAGGGTATGGTTACCACTGAGAGAAATTTTTTCCTTAAAACACTTACATGTGCTTGAGCCCTTTTGACACCAAAGCATGTATTTGCTACTGTTCAGTTGTCTTTATATTGATAGGTCAAGAAAAACCCCCACAAAACATGCAAAATCTGGGGGAAGAAAAGTGTGGATTACACCATACTTCGCAACCTGCTGAAGATGGCCACCAACATTAAGATTAAAGGGATCAGGCACTACATAGGGACTCACTGTCCTGTACAACCTCCTATTATGATCCTTCTTATGCAATGGGATTTATTCTGAGTTTATGTGTTGGGAGCATAATCCTTGCAGGAGCAACACTTTCTGATAGCAAGACTTGGCAGAAAAATCACCCCTCACTTACCTGTAGAATTATTACAAAAGTCCTCAGTCTTATTTATTGCTGTCACCCACACTTCTCTTTCTTCCTCTTTTTCAACTGGCAAATAGACCTTTCTACAGAACATGAGCCTTACAATTCTTTTTAGTGTGGAAGCGCAAATGTTTTATTCAGTTCTTATATCTTTGCCCAGAGCACAAAGCAAGTCCTTAATAATTTAGTCTTACAGATGACTCAGAATCATCATATCCTGGGCTTAGTCTTAAACCATAGCTATTCATGGACTGAACTTAGTATTATAGCTTTTAAATTCATGACTTTGGGAGCAGACGGTACTTATAAAAGCACATCATATATATTTTTTGTACTAAATGTCAAACTATTAAGGTTTATATTTCCTAACTTTTCCAAAGATTAGGGAAAATACAACTTAGTTGCTGTACTTCATAGAGCTGAAAAAGCTTGAGAATAGTTTTTGTGATTTCAGCCTCTCTGCTGCTGTCTTCATAATGCTGCAAGAAAATTACTTCAAAGTACTTTTTAACAGACATTCTTGGATACACAGCAATTACTGTTATGCATTTTATGCAACCCTCCTATAGCACTTCAGTGTATGTCCCTGCTGTGGGGTTTAGGAGTCAATTTCATAGCTTCATCAGAAAGGATCACTCTTCAACAACTGCTTTGCTAGATAGATTTTTTTAACAGATAATGCATTCTTTTCTAGCATAAATCTCTCACCATAATCCAGTCTGGAGGCACTTGGGAAACACATAAAAATACAGGGCTCAAAATATGCAACTTTTTATCCTGAATCACACATCTCTCAATTGAGAGATATATATATTTCACCTGATCTCAGGCTGTGATTTGTTTAGGCAGAGAAGTCTGAAGAATGTTTTCTTTTTCTTACCCCATGTCCATGCAGATGTTACCCTCATCATATGTCTTCTGAAACATTTTTAGAAATATCCAGAAGTGTTCACTTAATCTCATTGGATTAATAAAAATAAATCATTTTAATTATTAGAAATTAGTCTCTTTGAAGGTGTTAAGAAGTGAATGAATTCTAGAGGTCAATAATATGTCAGATCTGAAAGTGGCAAAAATCCTATTAAAGAATATGTAGTCGGTTTGATGGCAAATTCCTGGAGGATTACGGGTGTTTTCTCTGATTTGTTCTTTATCTTGACATGGCTTGTAGATGAACTGTAGCAAGATTACAATCATGATCATTCATCAGAGCCTAAATCTTTGGTGAACAGTAAACTTTAACATCATGTATTCACATCCTGCAGAAATCAATCCTGTTTAATCCTTCTATAGCATACTTACAAACCTTAGGATAACCTATGTGTTATAATACCACTGCAAGCTCAGAAAATCAAAACCAAATGAATTAAGAAAAGCTGTTTAAAAATTAAACTCCTGTTTAGCTTGTCACCTTGCAAACTAAGGTGGATGTTTATAAGCATGGCTTAGGAAGTCTAATGTAAATGTAATGAAGTAAAGGAGAAATACAAAGATAGAGGTTACTTTAGTCAAGCCATCTTTCGCTGTTTGTGTAGGTGTGAAATAACCATGTACAAAGAGAAGCAACTAATGTAAGCCTTTTAGTAGGTAGGACAGCATTCATAAAGCATCTGATGGAAGATTGAGAGAGTACAGGCAGGCACTGATTATAGCTGTGCATGTGACTGACACAACTCAAAAACCTGGGGTTAGAGCAAGCCTGGATTTTTTTTTCCTTGACATTTGATGGCTGATTTCTGTTTTTTCAGTACACTTCTGCTTACAGTCTGGCAAAAAGAGTGCTCATAATATGACAATGTCTTTTTGACCACCAGAAGTTTGACTTTCTAAAATTTTATATAACTAAATGACAAAAGGAATTATTTTGTTTTAAAATCAAGAAACCATTTATTAGCTGAGTTTTGCACAGGATTTTGATTTGTAGCACAGGCTTAGATTGTGCTTCAGTGGACACCAAAATTAATTAGAATTTTTGTTTGAAAAGAAGAAAACTAACAAACCAATAAGCCTACCTTCCTGATCAGGTCAGGCTGAGAGGCAAAGGAAAACTGAATTGGAATTCTCCAATCTCTCCTTCTCCTTCTCCTTCTCCTTCTCCTTCTCCTTCTCCTTCTCCTTCTCCTTCTCCTTCTCCTTCTCCTTCTCCTTCTCCTTCTCCTTCTCCTTCTCCTTCTCCTTCTCTTCTCCTTCTCCTCCTTCAATGAGGAAGTCAAAGAAATGTCACAGGATATGGCTTGCACTCAACAGTGATTCTAAAGATTCTAAAGAACAAAACAAGTAAATATCCACTACTTCAGCTAGCCAGGTGCTGCAGGTCTAAGATGTGAGGGCTGTGATACAGGGTACATAATTCAAACTGTTCCATGGGTTAAGTAATGCACATATATTGAAGTGATTCAATAGATAACCCAGCAATATGCACATACTGCTTTGCTAAGAGCATGGATTGGCCACTAAATAAAATTGCTTGTGAATTATCTGTAGGTAGTATGGTCCAGCGTTAATCTTACCTGACACCAGGCAAGTTCAGTTCTAGGATCCTTATAGAGTTATCACAACATGATAATATGAGAGGTTAAATGCTGCCTTATGCTGTTCATATTTATTCAAGCATGGAAGTGTACAGTATAGTAACCAAAAATTACTCAAATAAATATGTCATGTCCCTCAGAGACCTTTTTTTCTTAAAAGTTGTCCTGATAGCAGCACTTTTCCTTATTTCTGTTTTTTTATTAAATCCTTGCTTACTGATCTCAAAAAAGCTCATAAATTCAGTTCCCTTCTATTATCTCAGTTGCACAGTAATGAAGCACAGCTGCATGCAACCCTGCTAGTATTTATAACTTCTTGTGCAGAAGTAAATGTGCCATTTCTTTTTATTTCTTTATGAAAGACAAACTTAAGCTTGTAACATACTGTCTGAGGGTCTACTACATTTTTCTTACCATTACTGTTATGTGTTTGGACTGTTCTACCAAGCCTTACCCATGTTTCCTGTGTGCTGCTCAAGAGCAGAGTAGCAGAGGTCAGGTCACCTAAAGATCTGGGCCTTTTCCAAATGAAATAAATATCTTAGTCTATGTTTATAAAGCAAACTTCAAAATAGCTGGTGTGTACAGTGTGTCTTCCCCAAGACAAGAAGCTAGCCTGTACTATTCCTTTCCTGTGTACAGAAACATCTTCTGAGAAAACAATTTTAAATGAGAATAAGGTATATGTGTGTCTCTTTAAATGTAATAAATCAAAACATGTCTTGAGGTGATATCTGAAGAAGTCTGAATGACAGAGAGTATGATATTCTTCCTGTGGTCTTTCCAGAAGAAAGAGTCAGACCAAGAGCTTAAATTAATGTCTTTAAATTAGTGTGTCTGAGTTTAATAGTGTTTATTTTATATTTTTTATAGTAATCGTTTAGAAGATAGATTTTATTTTGATGGAAAAGTGAAATATGCTTACAAGATTAGAACAAAATTAACATAATTCGTGGTTATCCCTGGCAAGCTGACATCAAACATTGACTTGAATCAAATTAGCATGGGCTTGGTGGCAAAGTAGACAACAATCTTACGACTCCAGATTCAGGCGACAAAATTTAGCACTGTACAAGGTTTCATCTGTACATCCTAATTATTCAGGACACTGATTATTTTCTGTGAAATTTTTACCTCCTTTTGACATTGGAAGTACAATTCAGCTGCCTAATCAAAGTTGTATACATATATATACACATAAATACACATACACACACACACACACACACACACACATATATATATATGCACAACATAACAGGTATATAGTATCCTCATCCAGGATTCAATTCTAATTCATCATAGCAATGATAACATTATGTGTGACTAAGAAGAGGTTAGACCTGGAATACTTTATTTTTGTCCTGCCAAGTCTTTCTTTCTGCAGATGAAATAACAAAGGAAATGATGCAAAGAGCTGGGCTGCTTCATCTACCCTTAGTTCTGTTGGAGGTATGGTCAGAGTTGTTCTCTTTTGTGAATTTTACATCTTCTTTGGAAGATGTAAAAAGTGGCTGATTCTCCCAAAGTCACACTTTTTCCTCCTAACTCTCACTGTTTTGCTTGGCAGATGGACTTTGTTGTTTTTCCTTTTTCCAGAGTGAAGGGCTGCTGCCATTCATCATTCCATTTGTATAGTTTAACTTCTCTCTTACTTTTTTTTTTTTATAAACAAATAATCAGACACTAATGTAGAAAAAAAGGGGTTTCAATTTGCTACTATGTGCCTTGCATCTCATTTTCTAACAATTCAATGAGTTGTTTTGTTTTCTCATTTTCTTGAATATGCATCATAACCAAAATCTGCACTTTTGAAAATCTCAATATAGGAGTTGCAGCATCATGATCTTTTTAAAAATCATTCCTATTTATTAATCTTTTAAAAAACATGACATATAATGTACATTCTTCCTCTTTTTATCATTCTGATTTTGAATTTTAGGCAGAAAAATCCGCCCATGTCTCATGTACCTATTATCAAATTAAGGTAGAGGTTGTCTAATTTACTTCTCCTAGTTGCTTTACTAGAAATTTGATGGGGCACATGATTTAAATTATATGTATGATATTCTTTCATACATCTAAGAATTCAGCTTACATGCAGTAAAACAAAAAAATTTCATTTCCAACTGGGATATGCATGTGCGTGCTTGTATATATATGTACATGAGTGTAGTTATGTCTTTTCAGAATTGTTTAGAAGTTTATAATTATTATTGTATATTAACTTAAACTTACTCACTTTCACATAAGTGACTGTAAGGATGATTGGAAATGCACTGGGATAAAATCAGAGGGACTTGAATGCGAAGGAGTGTCAAGGAGCATATAAATTCAGAAACACATCTAGTCTTCACCTGGGGAAAAAAAAATCTGTGACCTCCCTCAACTATTTATTTTTAAACCATTTTTGCACTAGCCAATAAAATTTTCAGTTATCTATGCATTAAGTGTCTGAACACTTAGATTTTATTAAACATTAAACAAACCTGAGATTAATTGAATTCTGACAAACCTTAGGAAATTAGAGCTGTTGGTTATAAAAAGAATAATTCAAATAAACAAATGTTTCTTTTTAGATGGTTTCCAAACTTTAAATCACTTATTTCTCTTTCTGTCTCTCTTTCTTCCTTTCCTCCCACTTTCCTTATTGTCCTCCTCCTTCCTCATTCCCTCTTTCCTTTCTTCATCACTGTTTTTCTTTTTTCTTTTATTTTTCTTTCTTTTCTTTCTTTTCTTTCTTTTCTTTATTCTTGGAATGTATTTTATCGTCTGTCAGTTTTGCCCTATGATATGTCCTCTTAAATTGGATCTGTAAGCCCTTCATAAAGTTTAATAAATCTTCAGCATTTCACCCTAAGGAAATTATATTAAAAAACCTTCAAATGTGAAGTTGGGCCTGCAGACGCACAGCATTGGGAATTATATCACCATAATCAGCTTGTAATGAAAGCCTCTGTCGCTGTTCTTTCCCAATCATAATCTGCCTGTCTTTATGAAAAAAGGGGGGTTTGTCTGGGTTCATCTGCAAGCTTTAATTGGAAGATGTCTTCATTTCATTCCAGCCTACTGGGATAATAACTCAGCCCCATGTTTAAACACAGGCCCTTGCCGCTGATATTTTTTCATTTAGTAAAGCATGTCTCTTTAAATGATTTAGCAAATCACCATGAATGCCAAGGCGGGATGATTGGCAGCTCATTGCTGGTGCACCATTTGCATGACATTTGTTCTTCAGCCCGGAAAGCTGCAGCAGGTAAACAAGCAGGCCCTGTACCGACTCCCTGTGAGTCCTTCCCTGTTTATTTTCTCATAATCAAATGACATTTATGGAGAGGCAAATGCAGCTGCACATATATGGAGAAAAAATGCAATCAGGCCAAACATGATGACTTCATTCAGGTGATATTTTGATTAAAGAAAGGACAGCTTTATGGCATAGAGTTTCTTGCAAGTGAAGTCAGTCAAATTCCATTTTACAAACTCTATTTTTAATATAAATACTAGGTTCAAATAATACGTGGCATCTGATAACACTGTAAGCGTTACAATGCAATATGTAGATGTGCAAATTTCTTAAAATTCCTACTTTTAAGAATTCTTTAATTTCCTAAAGTTTTATTCTGCTCTCTTCTGAGTAGTATTTTTTGTAAGGGTCATATCTGTCTTTCTATATATAAAACTGCTCTGTTGTGTCACTGGAGCTTTTTCCTAAAAGAGATTTCAGAGAGGAAGCTTTTTCTGAAGTTAAATGTTTTAAACCTATTTCCTAGCATATTATGGTGTCAGGAAACTTGGAAGAAAGCAAATTGAAATATATAACATATAATATATATTGCATCATATGGTACCCATACCGCAACTGATAGTATTAGTATTCTTCTAATACATACATTTCACTTCAATTTCAAAGGTCATTTGAGAACAGAAATAAAAAAAATGGCAATTACTGAGCAAGGAGGGGTTTGCAGCTAGCTTGAGTGGCTACACTCTGTTTTTCAATTCTTCTTAAGGAAGTACTTTCTCATCTTTTTGCTGAAGGAGACAGCCTTTTTTCATGTTGTTGGAAGATTTTCCATAAGAGAAACCATGAAATTTAAGAGTTTTCAGTAGCTGTGTAAAACGAGAAAGCAGAACTATATATTCCCCACACAGCTTGACCCAGGAAAGTTGAGCGGAAAGGGCAGGATTTTTGCCCACCTGTCATACCAGTCCTTTTTGAAACAACACTCAAGTAGGAGAAGGTAGGTAGGTGCACACAGAGGGAAGGGCTACTAGTCTGTATTTAATAGGGTGTTTATAGTTAGAAAAATCTGCTGACAAGGGTCCCACAAAAGGGGTCTTACAAAGAGGGGGATCAGCATTTTGTGAAAATTCGGCCAAGGAGTAAGAGAAAAAGCTGCTTTGGCAGAGAAAAGAGCAATTAAGTTCTGTAGAGTTGTCGTAACCATAACTTTTCCCAGTAGAAATTCTATTCTTATATTTTCAAGCTGGGTCTTTGTCCAGTTTTTTGGAAAGATACACACTTCCGGCTGTGACACAACACAGATGTATTGTTATTTCAAAATACAGCACTTTGTCTCACTGAAGAGACCGGTTTTTATTGCATCAGTCTTCAAGCAGGCACTAAGTAATTTGTAGACAGCGTTCGAAATCAGACTTACTAATTGGGCTGATAGGGTTTCTTATTACTGTAAGAATGTGCTTGGGGTCCTCACACGGAGCAAGGGACAACTGCTTAGGTACTTGCTGTATTTTTGAGCATCTCAGCTTTATTTCAGATCAACTGAGTTTGGTGTGAGAAAACACAATATACAGAGTGCAGCCTGAACTCGAAAGGAATCACTAATGTGGCTCAAAAAATTGCTGGGTAACTGGCAGAAAGGTGAAATAACAATTGTGCAGACGTAATTGGGCCTGCAATTGGAGCTGAGCTGAGTGAGAAGAACAGGAAATATTGCCTTTCAACTTGGTATCTCGAAAACTATGAAGGAAAAAGTGAAGGGACATAGAGAGAGGCAGATGTGACAATAAAACTGATGGATCAGGGAGTCATTTGGAGAGTCTGGGTCTGTTGTACCCAGTGCTGAGAAGGTAATTTGGTTTCAGGGTTTTGGAGGAATAAGGGTGATGAGACTCCCTGCTGTGGAGGAGGGAGATGTGGCTTGGGAGACCAAACCTCATGCATCTCCAGTTGTTGCTAAAGGGAGACTACAAAATCAGAGAGCAGGGAAGGTAAGATAAATTAGTTTAGAATTGCTAGTATTTGCTACCTATAGTAATTCGAAGTCAGTGGAGGCACACTAATGAGTGGGATTCTCAGGAAGCCAGGAAGATAAGGACCTTCTTGCCTGCTTTTATGCATTTATGCATTGAGGTAGGTTGCCATGTTTACAAACATATTTGATAATGTGCACTTTTGAAAATCTCAGTATAGGAGTTGAAGCATCACGATTTTTTAAAATCATTCCTATTTATTAATATTTTTAAAAACATAACAAATAACGTATATTCTTCCTCTTTTTATCATTCTGATTTTGAATTTTAGGCAGAAAAATCCCCCCATGTCTCATGTACCTATTATCAAATTAAGGTTGAGGTTGTCTAATTTACTTCTCCTAGTTGCTTTACTAGAAATTTGATGGTGCACATGATTTTAATTGCTAATACTTTCTTCCTTTCTAATTCATCATTCTAAGCAGAATTATGTGAATAGTTGTGAAAGGAGATTCATCTAAAATAAGGATAAGAGCCTACAAATTACTACTGCTTAAGGATATCTTCAAGCAGTGGAAATCTAAAGGCACTCTGCAACATTGGTAAGTTAAAAGATAAAAATTCCGCCCCCACGTCCCTTTATACCACTTCACCCCACACAGGTGTCACAAAAAATAATTTCTGGAAAAATCTCTTTATACAAGAAATTTGTCCAACAGCTTCTAATGTGACCCTTTATCATTTTGGTACAGGGGTCAGAAGGATACTGCAGAAACTGTTCAAGTTAGCCCTTTTTTCTATTAGCCTTGACTGTGATGAGCAGAAAAATTTTACAGGCAGCTGAACAAGCATCAACTTGGTATTTGACAAGACTGACAAGATGGTCTCCATGGACCTGTTTTACTCACTATGTGAATTCACTTTGCCTTCTTGGGTTGAACTCAAAGAGCATCAAAAGATTATTATTATCATTGCTTCCTAGGTGAACGAATGCTTTATTCTCACAGATATTTGGAGAATGGCAGCTGCTTGTAACTATTCCTCCATTCACACATGCACAGGGTTGGCTATTTGCTATTTATTATATATAGCAACTACATCTCTCGGCCAGGAAAGAGAAAAATACTTTTAGCTGTAGGGATATACGTAGTGTTACTAATGTACATACTAAACAGCATGCAAGCACCCCACAGTTTCAGTTCTGTTTGTTCTGACTACACAGCAAAAAAAAATAAATAATTGCTCACTTGCTAAAAGATTGGGGGCTACATGTAAGCTGAACAGTGACTGCTGGAAAAGAAATGGCCCTGTCCTATAGGAGGAATGCACACCTTGAGCCACTGCCAAGAAGTGTCTATAATGTTGTGTAGGATTGTCCTTGTACAGTTTTGGTTTGAATTAATCTTTACCCAGATATGAGGGATAAATGATTAGCAAGTGTTTTCAGTTCTGCTTAGATAATCACCAGACGTGGTCAAAACTTTTCCAGAACTTGAGGCCGGGGGAAGGGGAGGATGAAAAGAAGGTTAGAGGAAAGGGTTAAAGGTAGAATAAAAAGGAAAGGGGAGAGGGAAAGGGAAAAGGAGGAAGGGGGACAGGAGAAAGACGGAGAGAAAGCAGGAGAGAAAGCAGGAAGAAAGTGGAAATAGGAATGAAAATGGGAAAAGGTAAGAAAAGGGGAAGGAAAAGGGAAAAGCAAAATAATAGATTCATCCTCAAAGACCACTGTTTCCCCCTTGTGTCTAATGAGAACAGGACTGTAGTCTGCCAGTTTTATGGGGAACAGCACAAACATACACTTCTCTAATCTTTGTGAACTCTTAAGTACAGAAACTTTAAAAAACAACACTGTGAAATTAATTTTAAAGAAGGTTCTTTAAAGACACTGAGCTATTCATAAAGAAGAAACTGCTAAAAATTTAAATATTTTATTTAAAAGTCTTATTAATCAAGGTTACTAATTTTTTGCATCTGGACTTATTTTCATTCAAAGGATCCATCTTTCCCCAAAATCTATGTATTTTAATAATTTTCAATGTCTCTATATTTGGTTAAAACAGTGTCATTAGGATTTAGTACAAGCTGATTTGTATATATTTTCAATGGGTATAGAAAGAAGTGGACAAATACTAACTGTCTCATAAGCAACTGAGACAATACAAGTATATCTCCACTGCTAGACATTATTGCAAAAGTTATTAAAATGGGATTTAACAATCAGAAATCTCTAACTATACAAAATCACAGTAATGCATTTTCTCCTTTCTAGTTTTTTCACAATAATTTCATTCTCAACATGAAATTTTGCATTCTACAAGTTATCTTGGCTTCTAAATATTTTTATATTTAAAAACCAAAGTGATTCAATGTTCACAATTTTTCAAAGCAGTGGATGACCATATGCAAAAAAGAAAGGAATGGTAATCAAAAATTTTAGAAGAGTTATGACTTCTTTTGGAGAGATATTTGAAAATAAAGAGGTTTGACAATATTATCACATAGAAAAATACCCCAGGGTCCAGTTCCAGGTGAAATTCTTTGACTCTTTAAGTTGGCTAAAAATCATATTGAAAGAAAAATATTCATAATCTGCCAACAACTCATATTCTTTTGCTAGAGATACTAGATGTATTTCAGGCGTTTCACAGAGTACAAGGGCATATATTCCTTTTAGAATAATTTGAACACAAGACAGAGCACCGAGGAGATTTGCAGTGACACTGTCTAGTCTGATCTGTTCATAGCAAAGCTGCTCAGAGATAAAATATTTTTTTTAATTGAAAAAAAATTATCAGACAAAAGTTTCATAATTTTTCATGCATTTTTAACCAAACTCTGTCAGAAACATAAAAAAATAGACTTTGGCAGGATAATACTTCAAAAGCATATCGCAGCATGCCTAGTAATCACATTATCTAAAACATGAAAAATTCTGGTCCCAGTCCCCACATCCGAGACAGGTACTTTAAGACATTTCTTCTGAGACATGTTTCTCTCAGTTTCTTATAATCAAACTCTTCTATTTGCCTAACAAACTGAAGATTGAAAGAAGAAGGCATTAGTCCACTAGCATTTTTTACCTCCTTGCCCCTTCCTGTCCACATTGATTTTGATTCTGTGATCATTAATTTACACGCATCCAAATGGTTTTAACAGAGAAGACCAAGGCTTCTCTTTTGCCTTTCATGCCTTATCTGTAGCATCAAGAGATTTGTGTCCATGTCATGCAGCTGTGTTTGGGTAGCTGATGCTGCAGACTTCGGGTGGTCCGTGGCAAAGCAGAGCCTGGGATCCAAGCCCCAGCAGTGAGCTGTCTGTTGATAGGTGGGCTCACTTGCTCTCTCTCTCTCGAACCCTGAAGAGTATGGGTTTCATTGACTAATGAGCAACAAAACGTTTGACACCTCTTCACTGCAGCAGCTTAGCATATGTCAGAATATGTCACAATCTTTCTCCTCCGTGATATGTGTTTGACCCTCTCTTGTTACATAGGAGGTATGTGAAATGCAGTAGGTAACCTCTGATCAGTCATTTATTTTCTTTTTCACTACATCTTAAGCCACGGTTGGCCCATACTTTCTATTTTATTAAATCAGTATGAATATTAAGAAAGCAATATATACTTGACTACAAGGTCACTTGCTTTTAATGTTTGAAATCATTATGTAGATGTTATATTCTATATATGTGGAGGGGCAAAATCAAGTAGAGAAGCCTGGGTTTTGTTACCTCCTGACCAAGAAAACTCTGTGAGAATCACATTAAACTCTCCCTGTCTCTCCATCATTGTAACAAAGTTCAGAAATGGAAGAAAAGAGAGAAACAGGGAAACACGGTTTATTGCCAGAACTGTAATAAATAAGAATTAATTCAAAATATGGGCAATAAGGAAACAAAATCGCTCACAAAGCTGTTGTGACCTTTAAACTCTTGGGTAAAAAGTAAGGCGTAAAGACAGAAAGTCTTTAAAAATCTCCAAGAGGCTAGAGGGCAGCTTGTAGAAAACAAGCTGGGCTACATGATATATGTAACACTAGACAATTATCTATTAAATATAATAATTGTTCACAACAACTCTTAAATAGAAGACAAGAGGTTTGTTCCACACAGAATTAGATCTGTGGCAAAGCATCAAACAACCTTGAAGGAAACAGCACTCTTTTCTTTGTGTCTATCTGAAGGATGTTTACCATGTTTCAACACTGTCAAAAGCTCATTTTCTTGTTCAGGTTTGGAGCATTCAGGTCCACCAAAAGAGCTGAGACATGTGAGGACTGCATAGGCAGAATTCACCAACATGACAATTATATGGGTAAATATATTTAAGATTTTGGGAGACAAAACTTACTCCTTTCTTTAAAGTATGGACTGCTGGGACTGCTAAGAGAGCAATAACAAATTGAAAAAACAATGGTCATGACCATACTAGTTAATTTTTAATATGATTTTGCATTAATTCTTATTGTAACTCTAAACTGTTTGCTAGTTTGGGGAACAAACTTTTAACTCCTCTGATCATTTCCTAGAAGCATCAGGCCTATATATTGTAGAGTTTTAATTATGAAACAGAACTCATTCAAAAAGTGTTCTGTTCATATTGTGAATGAATTGAAGGTTAGGGAGGTTAGCAAATATCTGGGAAGGAGTATGTCAGGAGAAAGCATGGGTAAGAAGTAGAGGATGCTGGACTAAGAGGTAGGGAGGGGGATAAAGGATAGGAAGAAAAATTCAGACAAATATGGAAATGGCAGGTGTACCACCTCATCATGGCTATGTACTGCTATCTGGTAAGTTCATTGCTGTAAATTCCTGTACATTTGCAATTTCAGTAATAATAAATTGCTCTGTGGTGATTCCTTATTCTTGGGAGTAGCCATAGTATGAAGCAGCTGGTCAGGAGTGGCAGCTTCTGTCCAAAATTAAGCAATTAGTACTGATGAAGATGACCACTGGTCAGAAGTTGTGAACAGCTCCTACATCCCCATAGCTGATGGATAATGACAGCTTGCTCCAAGTAGTAATTAATCACTGCCGTGAGCTAGGCAACACTGATTCCACACATAGAAATTTGCTCCTAAGAATCAAACACTTCTCCCTGGAGTTTCCTGTATTTCTATGTTTTCCACATACGTGCTCCTTCGTGAGCACCCACCAAATACCTTGGTAACATGCTGATCCCACTGACTTGCCCAGGCTTTCTGGCTGTCTGGCAGAGCCATTTAAGCTAACCTGTGCTGCTCTGCTGTAAAATGGACTGGAAGCACTCATGCAGATAGTTACTAGGTAACAGCTGTGAGGATGCAAAGGATCAGCTTCCCAAATTGTTTTCATATGCAAGTCTTCTGGGTAAAAGGTTTGGGCCATTCCCAGGAAAGCTGATTTAAGCCTTGAGGTCTGAGTGCTGGGCTGATTTACTTCATTGGTGATTGTAATTACCCTGTTCTCAAGTTCCCAGTTATCATTTTTGTTTCAAGAGCATTTGCTGTGTGGATGCTTAGAGTAGTAAGCCTTAAATTTCAGCTCGCTGACATATTGTCGCCATACAAAAATGACTGTGCATTTGTCCTGAAATTTCCCCTGCTCAGACCAATAATGCCATTTAGTTTCAGCACTTTAATTCAACAATTACAACAGCCCTTCCTAACTGCACTTCAGAGACAAAGTCACTTGCACATACCTTAACTACAAGTCCACACACAACAATCTCTTTCCTTGCAATATTTTTATCCTTATTGTCTTAATGACACAGACCACTGGTTCATACAGCTTTATGTATTCCAATTCTATGTCATGCTAATTTATTTTAATGGAAAGAAGACATGAATTCTGTTAAATAAAAACTTCATTCTGTAAGCTTACACTTTTCACTCTAACATTCAACTATGCCTAAAGGAAGGAAATGTTTCATTTATTTTATAGGAAAATGACATTAAGCAGCAGAATTTATCCTGTAGGACAGGAAGAATTTTAAAGTAATGTCTCTAGCATGTTTCTACAGTGAAAATATGAGTGGCTGCTTTCAGCCAGAATTCTGATATTGCTTTCCATTGATAAGAATATAAACCAAAGAGAAACAATTGAAAAACTATGGAATAGACATCTTTCATGCTGTTGATTCCAATCATTATCAGATTATATATAATGGAATACTGATGAATCAATTTGTTTATTAATGCAGGATGAATTGAAATTATTCAGAATTTGCTAGGTATACCTTTGTCCTTTTTGAGAGAGAAAAAAAAAGAGGTGACTCAGAGGTGACCTTATCATTCTCTACAACTTCCTGAAAGGTGGTTGTAATCAGGTGAGGTTTGGTCTCTTTCTCCAGGCAGCAATTGACAGAACCAGAGGATAGCCTTAAATTGTGCCAAGGGAAATTTATGTGGGATATGAGGAAAAAGTTTTTTACTGAAAGAGTAATCAAGTGTTAGAATGGTCTGCCAGGGAGGTGGTGGAGTCACTGTCCCTGGATGTCTTTAGAAAAATACAGGATGTGGCACTTGGTGCCGTGGTTTTGTTGAGGTGCTAGGACATGGGTTGGACTTCATGATCTTGAAGGTATGTCACACTATGAGAAATTCTAAGTAATTCAATCTCCATGCAGTTTTTGTTATTTTCTTTGTTCTTGCCATAGTGTTGACCAGATGTCTTTTCCAGTATGTTACGCTACATCCTTTTCACATCAGGTTTCTTTCAATGCTGAAAGGAAGTTAGTCTGATTTTCAATGTACCAAATATCTGGGAAATGAAACTTCTGCTTTCCTCTTTGTCTGCTCATGTGACACTTTACCTCTTTTGGTTATGCCCCAGAGAATTGGTGAAGCCTTGCTGGTTCCTGTAGGAGCAATTACAAAGTGGTTGGATTATCCTAGGTATCAAAGGTTCAGGGTAGAAACAGAAACCTGCTCCTCATTTCACTGGCATGATAAGGTATCATAGAACCATACAATCTCAGAATGATTTGGGTTGAAAGGAAGCTTAAAAGATTCTCTATTTCCAAGCCCCCTGCCATGGGCAGGGACACCTTTCACTAAACCAGGTTGATTAGAGCCCCCTCCAGCCTGGCCTTGAACCAGGGATGGGACATCCACAGATATTCTGGTACCTTCTCACCATCACTGGAAAATACTTCTTTCCAATATGCAATCTAAATCTGCTGTCTTTCAGTCTGAAGCCATGCCTCCTTGTCCTGTCACTACATGCTCTTGTAAAGAGTCTCTCTCCAGAAGGAGACTCCAAGAGTCTCTTTCTTTAGACTCTCTTCTGGTAGTGGAAGGCTGAGATTAGGTCACCCCAAAGCCTTCTCTTCTTCAGGCTGAACAGTCACAATTCTCTCAGCCTTTCCTTACAGGAGAATTCTTCATTCCTCTAATTAACTTGTGGACCTCCTGTGGATATGCTCCAACAGGTCAATGTCCTTCCTGTGCTGGGACCCCAGAGCTGATGCAGCCCTGCAGGTGAGCTCTCAGCAGAGCAGAGCAGAGGGGCAGAATCCCCTCCCTGGCCCTGCTGCCCACGCTGCTCTGGATGCAGCCCAGGACACGTTTGGCTCTCTGGGCTGGCAGTGCCCATGGCTGGGTCATGTCCAGCCTCTCACCCACCAGTATCCCCCAGCCTTCTTTGCAAGCCTGTATTTGTGCAACATAAGGTGCTGCCATCAGCTTGCCTTGACAGAGGGTTGAGCAACCTTGCATTTGGACTTGTTGAACTTCATGACATTCAGGAATGTGAACTGCACCATTCATCTTGACATCATCTGCAAATTTGCTCAGGCTGTGTGCAACCCCTTTGTCTGTGTCACTGATGAAAACATGGAATAAAACTGATCTAAATATGGACTGCCAAGGCACCCTGACTGTGACTTGATTGATTTCTGTCCAGGCATTGATCTCTTGCCCATTACTCTCAGGACATGACCATTCCTTATTTGCTGAACAGTCCACCCACCAAATCCATCTCTTGCCAATTTAGAGAGAGGGAAGTTGTGGTAGATCATGTCCAATTTCCTTAAAGAAATCCAGATAAAAAACAACTGTAGCCTTTCACTTGCCCACTGATGGAGTCACTTCATCATAGAGGGCAACTGTGGTGATCAGGTGGGACTTGCCCTTGGTGAAATCAAGCTGAGTGCCCAGAATCATCTCTCTGTCCTCCATGTGCCTTAGCACAGCTTCTAGGCTGATGTGTTCCAGGATCTTCCTAGGCACAAAGAGAATGCTGACAAGTCTGTAGTTCCCAGTATCCTCCTTTCTACATAAGTGGGATGCTGTGTTTCCCTTTTCTAGTCCCTTGGAACTTCACCTGACTGCCATGACTTTTCAAATGTCAGGGAGAATGGCTTGGCAGCTGCCTCAGCCAATTCTCTCAGGACTTTGGGATGCATCTCATTGGATAACTTACACTTTTGTATATTCAGGTTCCTCAGATGGTCAAGAACCTCATCTTTACTTACAGTTGGAGGGGCTTTGCTTTCCCTGTCCCCATCCTGCTGACCATCCACTTGAGATGAGTGGGAAGAGAGGTGCAAACTGATGCAAAAACATTGTTTCACACTTCGGCCTTCTTGTCTATACTTACTAGTTTTTCATTCATGTTCATCTGTGTGGTTAAGAGTTCTTTCACCTTCTTGTAATAGTTGATAAACCTTTAGAAGCCTTTCTTATTATTCTTTGTTTCTCTTGCCAAGTTCCTCTCTATGCTTTGGCCTTCCTCAACACATCCTGACACAAGTGGATTGTGTCCCTACACTCTTCATAGATTATCGGCCTGTGTTACACTGCCTGTCCATTTGCTTCTTGACAATTAGTTTGACCAGCAGTTCCCTCCTTAGCTATGTTGTCTCTTGTCTTCCTCACCTGATTCCTTATGCCTGGGGATCACAATCTCTTGCACTCTATGGAAAGCATCGTCAAAGATCTTTCCTACTCTCTTGTCCCTGCAGGCTAACAGTAGGGGAATCCTACTGTTTAAGTCTTTGAAAAGCTGGAAGATTGCTTTCTTGAAGTTTAGGGTCCAGATTTTATGCTTCTCCTGACTTATATACCTCAGGACTGCGCACTCCCTCAGTGCATGATCACTGCAGCCTAGGCTGCTTCCAATCTTGACATTCCAGATTGGCTCACCTAGTGATTAGTGACTACTAGATTCAGCAGCACATCCCAACCGGGTCATCTCCAGAGGAGTGTGTTGGCAAATTCCTAAAGCTTCTCCTGTTCTGCATAAAATATTTTCTAATCTGCTAGTGCTGGATCAGTGAAAATAGCCTAGTCATATACTTGATTCAAGCAATCATGCTGAATAACTTTGGCTGTGGTTAGATTAGGATCAAGTGTTTGTGACAACACTGTTCATTAGGCATGGAAGTTTCTCAGTTGCTCCTTAATTTTTAGAGCAATCAAATATATAGACATTTGGTTGAGCACTAGGATTTTTTCAGAAAAATAATGCACAGCTTTTGACTTATACTTTATACTTTCTTGCATAGTATAATGTTCCAATGAGATTTTTTTCCTACTTTTGTTTTCTGCCTTGCTTACTGCCTTTCCTTTCTTATTCTCTCTGCATCTCTCTATACTGAAAACAGGACAAAATGCCTTACCATTTAACAAAAATGCAAACAATTTTGACTGGAGGGAATTTTGGAAGTGTTTGAAGTTAGATGGTGATGCTCACTTTCCAGTGCAACTATCTGCTTTCTGCTTTCAGAGGACCAAGAAAGTTAATGCTCTGTGGTGAACACAGCATTTTGCACTGATAAGCCCTACTCTGACAAAAAGGGGTTTGTGGGGGAGAAAGTACCTATGTGGCTCATTAGTACACCATGAATCAGAAGAATGTCAAGAATTGTGAAGGCATTACGGCACAGAGTTTGGTGTCTCCTTAAGCTAACCCTGGAGACCTAAAAGGTGTGGTGGATGTCAAGCAAGAAAACTGTTGTTATGTTGACATGAGTATTTGTTATACTTAGTTCATTATTTATCTGGTCTGAAGAAGTAATCGGTGGCAATGGCTTGGTTAAATATTAGCACATTGTTGAGAGAAATGTACAAAAATTTCCTAAATTATTCATCTAAATTGGACTGGGTTTGCTATTACGGAGGTAAAGAGCTAGAACAAATTGGGTTGCAAAAACATTCAGGTTGCTTTGTGAGATAGCAGTGGAGGTAGATATGCCACACTGCATCTTAGACAAGATAATCTTAAACTTAGTAAAGCTACTGATATGTCTAACCTGACTGTAAGACCTCTCAGTGTAAAACAATCCCACAAAAAAATACTGTTTTATCTACTAATCACAGAAATACTCTCTACACAGACATACTAAAGCATTACAGTTTTCTAGTAGGGCTTCTTGCACTCATTAGGTGACATCTTACAATGCCAAGTCACCCACATCAGTCTGTTTTTCAATGCCTACTAGTATTTGGTATGTTTATGCACTCTTCTGCTCAGTCAGATTTTCTAACTTTTTAGCAGTTAATTCTGAAGACTTTTTAGACTCTATGCTGGTTTTGGCTGAGATTGAGCTAATTTTCTTCACAGTGGCTGGTATGAGGCTGAGTTTTGGATTTGTAGTATGCACAGAGTTGATAATACATGATGTCTTTGTTATTGCTGGGCAGGTCTTGCACAGAGAAAAGGCGACAAGGTGACAAGTATTTGCATTCTTGGAGATCACGATGAATGTAGTTTTGAAAGGGAGCTTTGCTTCCAGAAAAAACAGTGGGAAATTTTGAACAATGTTTTTGCCTTTTTCTGGTTAGATATACATTCAATAGGAATTACATGACATTCAATAGGAATTAATGATTAACTGCTGCTAAAAATGAAAAGCTACTCATTGAGACAAGGCTTGATAAACATATAACATTATTATTTTGGCATCTCCTTTGAATCATTAGCTTACCAGAAAAATCTGTAGAGCTCTTTTGAAAATTTTTGAAGGTAATTTGGGGACTTGGATGACTTTAAAATATGCATATTGTATATATGTGAGATTGGATAAAATAACACCTTTCCATAACAGGGGTTTTGAGAACAGAATTTCATATATGACCTAAATGTGACATGACTGCACTAACTACCTGGGTCCCAGAAGCAGGGTAGGGAAACACCATCCCACCAGTGGGGTAGTGTGTTTTTAAAGTAATATTTCTTCAAGTTACGGTTATGTTTTACTCAAAGCCTTTTATGCTTGAAACCTTTATAGCCTTTATGTTTGCCCCAATGCACCCCACTGTTGTATTTGCCCAGGGGTGTTTCCTCCCATCTCCCTGTCTGTTATCTCAAGTACCCACCCCTCATTCCAGCTCCTTTTGTGTTTGTCATTGTAACCCTGCCCCTACTGCCTCTCAGTCATTGTAATCCCTTACCCTATAAAATTGAATTAAATGCTAAAGAAAAATTAATTAGAATTTGAAAGGTTTTTTATAATATTGCTTATATCACTCTTAGTATGGCTAAGGTAAAAATGCTAGCTTTTTAAGAACAGGAGTTAATAATTTTCTGAGGTCTCTCTGTGGAATGTTTGTCTTTTGAAATCTGAACTTATACCAAACCTAAATTTTGCTTAAAATATTGTATGTAGTTTTAGCAACATAATTCTTCACAGGAGTGCTGTGAAATTTATCAGTGCTTATGAACTATGAAAAGAAGCCCTGAAAAAATATTTAAGGCTTTATTTTCATTGTTCCTACAGGGGGCTTTCTGCCTTTTTTAAAGTACTAAGGATGTCACCTGCTGTGTGCCTTAAAATAGAAGCTGGCATATTTTCATGTGTTTTGTCTCTTCTTGCATTGTATCCAAACTCATCACATGAATGAGAACTGTAGTTATGACAGAGGCATGTTCTTTCATGTTTTCTTGCTTCAGATAGAGAAGTTTATATGTGGTAAGAGGTTTCCTGGGCACTCCTGTAAGTGACAAGTACAGTTTTGGTAGTTCTCCTTCTCCTTCCTGTCTCATTTATGCTAGAATTGTGTACCTATCTGAGAAAATGATCAGCCAAGTAACAGAAACCTCTCAAGGTCCTCTGAAATCGTGTTTTCTTCCCATATACCAGACCAGCTATTGTGTTGGAGCAGCAAAGGGTGTACTGGAGAAGGGAAACTAAGAGGATACCACAGAAGGAATGGCGGCTTCAAAAGACAGCTAAACAGTGGACAAGGAACGTAGATTGCCAAAAGTTACCTTAAACAAATATCTGTGAAATCTGGCTTAAACTAGAGCAAGTGGAATTTGGATATTGTGTCATTCTAGGAATAAAGTTAACCAATTCTTTTAAATAATGGATTGCTTTAATGTAGCTCAGTGAAAAAAAATTTTAAAAAATATATACACACACACATAATTAGAGAACAGAACTGTACATACCCTAAGGCAGTTTCAAATGGAAAAGGGAAACAGAAATAGAATGAGATGTCGTTGCCAATATGAACCTCTACTGATTAAATTTGATCCTATGAGTTCTGCTGGGAAACACACAAACACTATATAGTAAACTTGCTTCAGACACAACATTGAATAAACTTTACAAAACTATGAATGCTTTTATTAAGAAAAGGCAAAACAGCACTTCCATGGAAGAAAATAGCACACTACTTTTTTATTCCCATTATAAACCCAGCAAAACTTTAGGTTTCAGCTGTTGACAGTCTTCTTTTGTCTTAGTAAATATTAAGGCTCAGGTCATCTGGTGGGATTAAAGTCTAAAGGGATTTATTTTTTATGTGTACATGTTAAAGACCTTTTACCTCATAGTTCAAGGAGAGTTGTTTCTGTAGTTCAATATTCAAGATGTCTGTCAGCCTGACATACAGATACTTCAATTTGCCTTCTTTCATGGCTTAGGAATTATATGCCCCAATTTCTTGCTGTCAGTGAAACAGTCCAAATCATGATGTGTTTACTCACTCCCTCATCTACATCCCCTGGCAGCAGGATGGAGAGGAGGATGGGAGGCATAAAGGGTAAGGATCACAGGTTGAGGTAAGAACAAATTACTGGAAAACAAAGAAAGAAAATTACTGGAAAGCAAATAAATAAGAAAATAAACAGCAGCAGTTACAATATCAGTAGTGGAAGGAACTGGTGTGATCTGACTGTTCCCTCTGCCATGCTTCCTGGGCTCAAAGGGACTCCTCATCACATTCCTAGAAAATGACATGAGAGGGTACAGAATAACCTCTGGTCCTAGCCATGATTTCTCCTGGCCATTGCAAAAATTAACACTGTCCCCATTCCTTGCCTGGCCTAGCCAAAACCAGGACACCTAGTAAAATATTTCTAATAGGCAGTACTGAAGTACACAGTAAAAATGTATATCAACAAAGATTTAGGGTTTTCTAATTTTATTAATTTCTGTAAGAACAAAAAGGGGAAAAAAAAGTGTTCTTCTGCTCTGTTATTTAGACTGAAAATATCTGTGATGTTTAATGAATTTGTGATGTGAGAAAACACCTGAAAATACCTCGGCATGAGTGTCATACCAGGCTGGCAGAGCATAACTTAGGTGAGACCTTCTCTACCATCCTGTCCTATACCAAAATTAGAACAATGAAGACATATATTCTGCAGAGGTACTCTGAAGGAAACATTTTGTCTGCAACTGGAAATATCTTGCACTGATGTCATTCAACTTAATAGAGTATACCTCTGGCTGGGATTTTATTATATTTCACTAATCTAAAGAATCTTCTACATTCAGAGGAGAGAAAGTTGATGGCTTCTTAAAATTGCATACTGTTGATTAAGTGTGGAAAACTTCTCTTCCTTAAAACAATATACTACATCTAATGGCAAATCACCAGCAAATTCCTTTATGTTTGTGGGCTTGACGTGCGATGCTTATTAAATGTAGGAACAAAGCCACTTTATACATCATAATGTTCACATTACAAATTCACTTCTTATAATGGTGCTGCAAGTGTGTATGCAATTTTTCTGAACTTATGAAATATATTTCTGACACCTCAGGTATTGATGTATGCATGCATGATATTGTCCCAGTGCAGTAAGGGAGACTTAACTGATGTCTGCAAGATTTGATTTATTACAAGTAAATATGATTGCCTTCATAATCTGATTTTATTATGTTCGGGGCTCTCGCAGGTAAACTTTTAGTAGAAGGAAGAAGACCAGTTTTATTAAACCAGTCTATTTGTGCAAACCAAATCACTTCTTGACAAAAAAAGAAGAAAAGAGAAAAAAGTAGTAAGGTCAAGAAGAACAAGGATTAAGGATGAAATTTTTTTTATACCAAACTTCATTCCCCTACATGAATATTCTGGAATGCTGAAAGTTACTTTTTGTCTCTGTTAGACAAGAGTCTAGAGAGCCAACATCTCTGTGTCACTGAACCTCTGCAGAATTGAGGCAAATACTGCCACTAAAAATTCTGTAGTTGCAACATTATTTAAATATTGCCTAGGAAAGTCTTGCCATAAAGTCTGGCATCAGATCTTAGAGTATTGTTCAGCAAAAGATAATATTCCATACACACTTCTGTGCATCAGCAAAAGATAATATTCCATACACACTTCTGTGCATCATGCTTTTTTGTTTGTCTGGTTGGGATTTTTTAGTATATAAGAGATGACAAAGAACAATTATTTCCTGAGAGGAATATGGGATTATTACATATATTGACACATTTATGCAAAAAACCAGAAAAATTCACTGTAGTATTCTCTATCTTTCCATGCTGCTGAACCAATTATTATCCAGGCTAAATGCTGTTTTATTCCCCTGTGAAAGTTAAAATGTCCAAAAATTGTCTGTAGAGAAAAAAATGTTTTGTTCTCTTTTATGTTGGTGCAAATTAATACTGAGACAATCCACAGAAGACAATATAGTTGTGGGCACCATTTTGTATGAGAAGAAGATAAATAAAGTGACTAAATAAAAGAACTGTCTAACCAGTGTTTCAGAGAGCTGGAGAGCATCCTTTCCATAAAAACAGGCAGCAATTTAATAGTTATTTCGACAGGGCAATTATCAGATTTGAAAGTGATGACATGTTAGTTACCTTGAGATTCCCTTTCCTGGTAAGTCTTTAAAAGTCTGGTATGTATCCTACTATACTAAGCTGTTCAGTTCTGTGACTTGTAAGACTGTGTATGCTATTTTTGGCTACAAACACTTAGGCTTCTAAATTTAATGTAAGCCTTTAACTTGAAAAAATTTTTGAAGACAGTGTGGAAAACAATGTTTCAGAGAGCAGGCTTCTTTACTTTTCTGCTCATGTTTCAAAAAAAAAAAAAAAAGTGACTTGATAAAAGCTGCTGTTTGACTTCTTTGAATGGGACTGGAGCTTTTGTCCCACCTGTGTATTTATAATTAAACTCCTTTTGAAATGTAAAAGTTGGAAAAAAACTTATTTGATATATTCCCCAATTCTCTAAAATCTAGTTAGTCAGCTTAATGACACTTTTGGAATGCTTACTAGTGTCTGGCAGAGGCTAAGAATATTTTTAAAAAGAATAAGATGAGATAGGAAATGGAAACTGAGCTTCTGTTTTTGCTTTGTTGCTGATGCGGGTGGTAGGACAGTCAGTTTGGATGGAAAATAGATGAGCATTGATAGTAGAGCATTATAGTGATGAAGTTTAATTTTTTCTTGTATATGCAACTATTTTAGTACATAAAATTTATTGCATACTGTTGTTCAAAAACATGACCTAGAGCTGATTTTTTCAAGTTGCTTTGATTGCTACTATATTCATGATGATTTCTATCCAGCAGTAGCACAGACCTACTTCCAGATGATGTACATGTCTCAGGCTTGGCTTAATTGTTGCTGTTACTTAGAGCTGTCCTTTAAGTGGTAAAGGTGGTAACCGTGCCTCTACAGCTAAATCAGGGACAAAGGCCTACCTTGCTTTCACTGAAAGCTGATTGTATGGGTTGTTTTTTAGGGAGAAATTCTTTACCACAACTAATCCAGAATCATATTCAGAGACTGAAAAGATGTAAAACCCCAGATGTATAAATCTAAGGAGCAGAAATTCCATCATATCCAGGGGACAGATGAACTTATTGCAGTAGCTCTCAGAAACAGACTAGGAAAACCAACACATTATTAATGGGGGTGTATGTGTGTGTTTACTTGTATGAAATACATATTTAGATGCTGCCAGTGGGAAACATAGCCCAGTAATATGTCTTCATGTTTCTTCAATGATGTTAATTTCTTCAGCAAAGGGTAACAAAAAGTTTAGTTACTCTATGAACATAAGTCTCTGATATGGTATAAATATAATATGTGATGGTGGACAGTGTAATGGAATTTTATTTTTATCCAGTAGGGATGACTGTACAGAATCCATTAGTGGCTTTGATTTGCACTGCCACCTGTGAGTTATGCAGTCATTCCTAACTCATGAAAATGAAGTATGCTGTCCTTCCTGCCATCAGAAACCCCATATTTATGAACACATACAATGCAGAATATATTAATGTGTATAGTACTAGTTAATCTGTGGACCTTCAGGTATACATGGACTTACAGAATGTTCATGTATAAGTCTTAATGTCTGGCTATATACCCACAATTTTATAGGCCTGAAGTCACCTTTTATGGTAAATGAATTAATAATTGTAGCTGAAGATAGGCCAAAATATGTGTTTTTACAAGGAACTCAGCCAGCAGATAGTTGCCAATACAGGAGCAAAGGCAACAATTTCTGTTCTAAACACTCAAATTGAAAAATTCGTTATGTCACATAATGCAAATGACACACAGAGTCATAACAACACATTATTATCATTTATATTGCTTCACTTCATGACACAATCATTGATAAATTGAAAGTAAAATGACAATAGCAACACGAATTGCTCTTTCTCCCCCCCAGTCTCTAATATTTTTTTGGTAAATATAATCCTGGCTAGCATTTGAAAGAATTCATAATTTTCTCAATTGATAATTTCTTGTGAGTTAAAACTCTGTTTGATGGGGGACTTTCTAGTACCAAAACCACACTCATTGCATAGAAATAAACCTGTTCACTGCTCTCGTTTCCTGTCAATCCTGTACATTTCATGTGCATTAAAATCACTCTGAGGAGAAGACTCCATGGGAATTATATGGGAATTACAATGGAATTCTTGAGGTGGGTTGCTTATTTTAAATTTCTCTATAAAATATTAAACTCATTCAGGACACATGAGTATAACAGATATTTGATAGGATAGTCTTACAAATGCTGAAGTACAGTTTTCTGTGAATTTGTCCTAGGTATATTTTAGCAAGCCCTGTGGTTTTTTTGTTAAGATTTTATTCTAAAGCTTTTCATGGGCTTCTATAAACCATGAAAACATCCATCAGCTAAGGAAGATTCAGTACCAAGAATTGAGGGAGTGAATATTCTTAGCAAATTCTCTACCACTTTTAGTTGGAAGAAAAAGAAATATTGCAGCCTTCAATAGCATCTTACACCAGTGAGGTAAGAGTGGGGAATAATACGATGTCTTGTGTTTGGGAAGCTTGTGATAGACTATGTAGGTGGTAATATGCCCAAAGATACATTAATGGCCTCCCTACAAATTTTGATTAGCATTCATTGGTGCCTTGTAAAATGGGAAGCAAAGTGGGAATGTTTTGTTGACTGCTTTGCTTACAATGGGTGCTGGCACTGGGACTTCAGATTTCAGGAAAATGACAAGCAAAGGACAACCTCTTCAATCAAAGAAATATTACTGTGCCTTTGTTTACAAAAGATTTCTCTAAGGAATATAATTCTCTTTGGTCTCAGAGTTTGGAAAATCAAGTGGAGGACTTATTGCCATGGATGTTTCTGTGTACTGCTTAATAATTTCCCTCTCTTCAATGGTTTGATTGAAATGGTTTTGAATTACATGTTTTTGTGTTCTTATTAGCAACTCTTTCAAATCACTGTGGTCACAGTTGACAGCTAGGTTTTCAAACCAAAATCCACTAAAGTTGACATAACAAGAAGAGAATGTATTGGATATGATTTCCATTTTCTTTTTATGCAAGGAGTTGCCAACACTGAAGATCACTTTCTTCCCTTATTCTCAAAACAGACTCAAAAACTAAAACTCACATTTTACAGAAAATTCTCAAAATTTCTTGCCTTATATTGCTGTAGGATAATTCACATCTCCTATATATAATAGTTTTTCATTTTCCGAAAGTGTAACATAAAGGAGGCTTTAAAATAATAGACAAATTACAGCTCAGTAGGTAGTAAAATCACACATTTTTCTTTATATTGCAAGATCATGTATCCTTAACACAAACAAGTAAAAAATTCCACTGAATTTTGCATGTTCTGGTATCTGTCTTTGTTAATGATTGATTATGGAATGATCATCAATTTCTGCAAAACTTCATAATTTGATCATCAGCATTTCTATACTAACTTTAATAAAACGGAAGAGTATAGCAAGAATATATGGGCATGGACCAGATGTATTTCCTGGCTCCATCTAAAACCCATCTGCCTTTTTTTGTCCTAAATTATTACTGGGATACATACCTGTGGTGTGTATATATATATGTGTGTGTGTGTATATATATGTATATATATATATATATATATATATATATATATATATATATATATATATATATATATATGTATGTATATATATGTATATGACAAGCTGACTGTGTTTAAAGGGGCTACTAAACCCACAATTTCTTAGTCTTGATCTAGTTTCTGAAGCTTAAGAGCAGATTACATAAAAGGTGTCAGCCAAAGTATGTGAAGTACAGCCAATTGTGGTTTTTCTTTATTCCAAACTCACACTTTCATGGAATTTCTCTTTCTAAGGACCTGAAAAGTCACATTGACTGTCCAATGGAAATGGATCTGGAAATATATGCCCAGGCATTGACTTACTTGATTAATTTAAGAACTGCTTTGCTGTGGGATAGAAATGCTGGGGAGTCCTGCATTGTAGAATGATGGAAGACTCATAAAGTTCTGTGGAAGCATTTATTTCTGTGATCATTCTGGGTAGAGATTATATGTTAAATTAAATTATTTTTTGCTCAATTTATTTGTCTTTTTTATTTAAGGTAATATTCTAAGGCTGTGTCCTCATGGTCTGTTTCTCAAAGACACAGGTTTCCTCTGAAAAAACTCAGACTAGAAATTTTTTGCATGAGTTAGCTCAAAACTAAACTAAAGCTAATAAATTCTGCCTCTGATTAGTGTATATTAAACTGGGCTTTTTGCAATGCTGAAGTATTTCTGGAGCTTTGCATTCATATTGTTAAGGTCAAGGAGAGCATGGACAGACCAGTCTAGATAAACAATTAAAAATTTGTCCCTCTTGCTTACAGCATTTTCCATGTGCTCCATCTTTGAATATTTTATATATGCAAAACTTGTCTGACCTAAGCATATGACTAATATGGTATTTCCACAGCTTTTTGTAGCTTGGACAAATAAAAGGCTTTATGCTCCCAAAAAAAATACAGCAAAACCTGAATGGAAAAACCTTTTGATCTCACCATCTTTTACTGTCCATAAGTGTCCATAGACACACAGAAATTTTCTATTCAGTTAAAGTGGTAAGTGACTGAAAGCAGGGACTTGTAATGGGAAATGTCAGGCAACCTCAAATTGGGGCAACTTTATGAGTACTTTCTAGGAAACAGTTGAGGATGTGCTGTTCATTCTTTTTAGTTCAGAGAAGCACGTGGTTCTGGGGCAGAATTACTGGAGGATCATTTGGCACAGACCATCATGAAACAGTCTTTTCTTTTTTGCTGTCTGTATGGAGATGCTGAAGCAGGGCATTGTGAAGAATTATAAAAAAACTCAAGGCGCATTATAAGACGCGGACTCTTCACCTGTATACACGAATGCTATTTAATTCTGAACAGCATTCATTCACTCCACTGCAAAATGCAAACCTGAATTCAGACAAAAATGTAGTATTTATTACATTCAATTCTCAACAATAATATCCATCCAGTGAAGGAAACAACTTCATCTGAAGCTGACAGATGTCCAACATGGTGAATCACAACTTAAAACAGCCATAAGTAAGTCAGTGGGACATAACCAAGCAAAATATAGAATAAACTCAGTCTTCCTGAGTGGAGTTGCCTGTTAAAGTGGGTAACTATAAGGCAGTTTTCAAAGAAGAACTACTTTGAAGGTGCTATTGATCTCACAAAGGTGAGACTGAACCACAAAGATGCTTTCTTTTAAGTGGAAGACTTGCATCCTTTAGTTCCCACAAGGGAGGCTTGACATTAAATAAGTCCAAGAAATACCCTGCATAGTCCTTCAAGTGAGGAAAGAAATTGCCTCATAATACATAGCAGCCTGCTACAATAAGAGTCAAGAACAATAGGGGAGGAAGTCAAAAGATCAATCCTAAACATATTGTGAAGGCCTCTGCCAAGGATAGGCTTTTCATATTGTATGCTAATCCTCAGATACATTTTAATGTCTTTTTTGAACCTGTTGCTCCACATAGTGTTTTTTGAAACTTTTTGCAATGGTCAACGTGCATAGATCATCAGGCTAACAAATTTAAATGTAATTGCCAGGGTGAGGAAAAGGGGTGGGGGTAGGGCAGGAGTTTGTGAAAACGTACATAAAGAAGTTGCAGATTATGCTTCCAGAAGAAGAATCAAGGTTTGTGGTTTTCCTGTCCCTGACTAAAACAGATGTCTGCTTCTTACAAACCAAACAGGAGGTTTTCTGGATCCTGGTTTTAATATCTAATTCGTGTTTGTATGAATGTGGGTGTTTTCAGGACATCCCTGGACAGTTATTAAACCACTGACCGGTGGAGGCTCTGCTACAGATGGATTTAATTCAAGACTGGTGCTATTATATTAATGGGTTTAATTTAAACAGGACTAGCCTTGCTCGCCAAATTACTGCCATTTAAATCAATTGGCTTAGGGGAAAAAACAGCCTGACTATAGCCATTAGCCTTCAATTTATTACTGTATCAGTTTTAAACTGGGTAAGGCATATTGCTCAGTGTCTGTCCTCCTGTCCTTTGGTGCTGCTTCCTCTCCTCACCATACAGTAATAAAAGACCTACAGGGCAAAGAAAAAAAGAAAATCTGAAACATCACATTAATTTAAAGTCAATGTTTCATGAGCAAAGACCAGGTATCTCATGAAAGAGACTCTCCATAGGATCCAATACTTGCCTTTGATGTCACCTCATTAAATTGAGATTCAAATGATCTAACAGATGTATTAGTTTAAAAAGACATTTTACTGCATTTTTTTGAGATATAAAAAAGTCGCAATGTCTTTTTTTTTTTTAACACATTTCAACCTGATTCAAATAGAAAAGCAAAAGGGAAGAAAATGCTTTAGATGTGCTCTTTTGATTTTTTCCAATCTTGCCTGAATAAAATGGAATGGGAGATCAAGAACACTCAATTAATTTCAACACTGGGTGTCAGAGGGAAAAGGAGAGGGAGGAGGGGGGGATATTATAGATGCACAACACTTAACAAATGCATAGATTGAAAGAAGGAAATATGAGGGGGGAGAGAGATAAAAAACCATGTCTATATTTTATTGCACTCAGTAAGCTTTTCACTTGTATTTATAGCTGCAATTATATCTCAATGAGGTTTGTCTACAGTGTTGGCTTCACGCTAATTTTCCCCCTCACTGCATTCTTGGAATAGCCTCGGACTGTTTATGAACCAGACATATTGACCTCATTTACAGCTAGCAGTTTAAATCCATAATTTTTCCACCCACAATCCCTCTTTGACATTCCGGCAATGCGGCCGGCTCACTGAGACTGAACTAAAAGTCTCACACTTCATTGAACACCATTATGCGGCTTTATGCTTATAAGCCTGTTTCCCTCAGCTGCCTTTCAGCTTTGCTGGAGATCCGTTTGGCCACAGGCCGGCAGTGATTAACTGGAAGAATCCAATAAATCAGCCTGTCAGCCAGCAGGCTCTCCTCACTGTGTCTACAAATCGACATTTGGATTTGCACTCTCTTTTTTTCCCTCCCCCTTTGCTCTCCTTCTTTCCCTCGCCTGCCTCCCTGCCTCTCTTTATTCAGCCCCCATCATCATCTCCCCATCCTCCCTCACACACCATCCCCAAGGGTAGCAGGTTGCCCCTTTTCTCCCCACCAAAAGGTGAGATGGAAAGAAGGCTATTGTTAGCATGGCTGGACTTTACAAACAGTCCTTTAGTGAAACAAGTTGGTTTTGAATTGTGTGCTATGATAGTGGATGCTCTATTTCCCCATTTCATTTAAATTCCATACATCCCACACTCCACACGCAAACACTCACACACACACGTACACACGTACACACACACACACACACACACACACACACACACACACATCTCATTAACTTTTGCTGTTCTGTTCCCCTTACATCAGAGAGAGAGTAACAGAGGTGATTGAGAGGGAAAAGATTGACTTTCTTGCACTGGCTTTCCCATCTGCTGTTGAAACAATAGGCATAGAAAGAGCCCAGGAAATCAGGGGTGCCTGCTACTGAGCACAAGAGCATTGGCTCTCCAAGCTCTGTGTGACCTGACCCTTTATGCTGCTTTTATATTAGAAAACTATAATTAGGTCCTCTGCTTGTTCATTGGGAGGGGCTCCTTTTCCTTTGATTTCAGGTCTTTGGCAAGTGCTGCACTGGCTGCTGGCCTGCTTCCACAATGGCATGCTTGTGGATACTTTGAGGTGCCTCTGTCTGCCTTTTGCTGTTTCACAGGGATCTTGATTGCCCTTTTTCTCTTCCCTCACTGTGGTTTTGGTTCTGAGAAAAGGACTCCAAGTCCCTCCTTTGTTATGGGCTCTGGATGCCCAGACAGGGCACTCCCCTCCTCCAGCATGCTCCTGGGCTTCATTTTGGGCAGTGCTGGACTCTACTCCACTGGGGCCACCCTGTCCTTCTTCCAGGATTATATCTGCTCTCCGAGCACAAATATTTTCTTGGCATCTGGTGGTCAAACAAAGCACTGTCTTGCAGCTGGGGGAAAGGAGACCACCACAGACTGAAATTTCCTGGGACAGCCTCACTGGGAGCTCTTCCTTGTACCACAGTACTGTTGCATCCACAGCATGTGTGGCACAGAGGGGAAAGACCTGGGCTGGAGGTGATGAGTTGCCTTCTGTTAGCCAAGCAATTGCTAGCTGTGACAGGTGGCAATGCTGGGTATACCTGCCATCTCTCCAAATGTTCCCAGAAAAGAGAGAGAGAGCTGGACAGACCTGCCTGTCTTATCTTTGGATGAAATTTAAAAATTAAACCCCAATTGTTTGGGGTTCTCAAATTCACACAAAGGAAATTGCAAAACCTCGAAGGCCTATTTTTTGTTTTGCTTTCTTCTGGGTAAGGATGTTCACCCTCTCCTACCAACTTTTGCCACTCACAAGCCATGTACTAAGGATCCAAGAACACACCATCGACCTTAGTATACACCACTGTAGATCCCAATACAGGAAAGGAAGGGCTGCTGGGGACTCTGCCTGCCCCATGACCCATGGGTGTGTGCATGGGTGTGCCCTCTTAGTCCCAGCATGACCTTTGACTAAAGCTGCCATTTGGCTCTATGAGAAGAGATTAGGTTGTACCTGTAAAATTAATTGAGACTTGGATATGAGAGATGCATGCAGGTCAAAAAATATTAAATTTACAGGAGGTAGGAGGGTCTGGAAGCTCGTAATTATGCCCCACTAAGAAGGCAGTATGTTGTGGGATGAAGGCAGACAGAATTATCATGTGGAGTTTAACTGGTGGGTTCCTTTTACCTCCTTTCTCATCCAATGGCAGCCAGAGTAACTTTGTCATCAAAACTCACCACCACCCTAATTTTCTCTTCTTCTCAGCGGTTTCACTGGAATGGTGACTATTTCTCTCTCTTTTCATTTACATTTCATTGCTTTATTAAAAATAGATGAAAAAAGCATGTGAAATGTCTTGCTTCAGGTCAGAAGATAATTTTATTTAGATCTCAACAAACCAAATATATAAAAGGAAAGAAAATGGAATTTTCATTCAAGTCCAGCACATTGTTATATTCCTATTTGCAAAAAACCCTGTATATTCTTTGACAATAACTGAAAAAAAGTAAAAAAGATGTAGCTGACATAAACTTTTTCCTTTTAAGAATATGCTTATACTGCATACAACTTCTTGCTATGCTTACTAACCACTTAACTAGCCACGCTTCAGACCTTATAGACAAAAAGCCCTTCTGAAATTTGGTTGCTTTCTGTTCTCTGCAACTCTCATATGAAAGAATAAATATGAGTTGGCAATTTACTTTCTCAAAATTGTTCTATTTACCTCTGACTTCACCCTCCATGAATTAAAAAATCTCATTTTGCCTTTATACATCAGGTCTCTCCCTGATTTTATTCTGCTATTTGGCGTTTTCTATTTTATATTTCTTTCTCTCACAAGAAAATATGTTAGGCCAAATTTGCAGACTCTGAAAATGCTTTTGAATCAGTTTCTGTTATAGCATGAAATTTTGGAATGATTATAATTTATGAGTTTTCCTTCTTTATAAAAATTGTACCAAGAAACTACTTTAAAAAATGTTTGTTTTTAAAACTTCTGTATTTCTAAATTTCCATTCAATACATAACATGGAATAAAAAAATTTTAAAAGCAGCAAGTTTTGAGAAATGAAAATCAAAATGGTTCAAAATTTCTCTTTTTTTCTCTATTTCTGAGTAGGTCTCACCCTTCTCTCTTCAGTTTGTGTTCAGTTTGATATGAAGTCAAGTGATATTTCAAGCTTAGATTGAATTAGAAAGAAAGTAAATTGTTTTATACTTAACATACAGGTTTTCTTGCACTTCTTATGGAATGCTCTTATAATCAGACTCGTGCACACCCTACAGCTGTCCTTAAACAGTCAGAGTAGAGCGCCAGTAACTTCAGTATCTTTCTACCTTTGTTTCATTTATTGATGTGGGGGATACATGTAATACCTATATAAAATATATTGTGAGGGTGGTATATATATACATATTACCACTCTAGCAGCTGAGGACTTGAGAAAAGAAGTTCCAGGAGATTTTGTGGCTAGGCTGAAGGAAATTAGACAGAAGGAAAATTGCTTATGAGAGAATGAGAAATGAAAGCTTTCCTTTCCTAGAATGAAAGCTAGCTTTCCTAGAATGAGAGCATAGAAAAAAAACCAAACCTAAACTCTCACTAGCCATGGTCTGGGATTCCTGCTCCTCATGCCCTTGATACATGAGTTGACCCTTACGAAGATCCTGTTTAGTCAAGATCTGCTTGCTGTGTCTGGGCAATGCCCAGAGAGCATAGTACAGCTGGGGCCACCCAGGTGCATGTCCAAGGAAATGAAGCAGCTGTGGCTGTGGCAGAGGTGGACATAAGAAACTGTAGGTTATTTATTCCCCTCAATAGACGGTAAAATTCTGGTTTTCCTCTCTTGGCAACCAGGGTTGCTCGGGAATGACTATGCCTCCAGTATTTTTACTGTTTGCAGCATTACTTAGCACTGCCGGCCTCAGGGCCTGGCAGAGGTTAGGAAGAGGTCAAGCTGCCAGAAACCTGTCCCTGCTAAGAGTGAGGACTTGAGTCTGTACCTCTTATTGTGCTTCTAATCTCTGCTGCTTAAACAGTGTGCAAGAAGATATTTCTGAGTACTGGGATGTAAGTATTTGGGCAGTTTAAAACCTATCAAATATAATAAAACTGATTAATTAATAGTGGTCACTTTGCAATACTGATCCTGGAAACAACAGCCCCTTCTAGTGTCTACTACCTTGCAGCCTATGAAGAAGAGCTCCCTAGCCAAATGGACATTTCCATGCTTAAAATGATGGAATTCAGTCTGACGTCCACCTTAAATCATTATTCCAAATGGCAGTATGCTATTTCTTTTTTTACTATTGATTTCTATTATTGATTGCCTTTTGTGACTTGGTCAACAAATACACTTTTATCCTGGGTGTCCTTTCAAGCCAGATCTGGTGGGTCGAAGTTGCATCTAAATATAACCTTAAGGAAGGAAGTGATTACCTTTAAACTATGCTAGCTTTCTTATTTCTGCATTATTTTAGCATCAAACTGAACTGTTCCAGCAGCTGCTGCTAAATTTGCAAGGCTTCAGAAGCTGCTAAACATCCTACTCTTGCTTAGATGGAAAGATAAACCATTGCTTGATTTTTATTTTTTTTCTGTACAGCTGAGTGCCTTCAAGTTATCTCATTAAGACTGTATTTCACAGCTATGATGCTGCTACTTCCCTGCAGGCCCCAATATCTTTGATCAGAGATCTAGCCTGAAAAATAGAGGCTGGAGGCTGAGTCCCAGGAGGCATGATAACATGTGATCTTGGTCTCTTTTCCTGAGGAGAAGCTAACTAGTCTGTTCCTTGTCCTCTGTTGCAGAAAGAAATATCCCCTTTTTTATACACACACAGTCCCAACACTTCAATTCAGACTTGTTGCTGCTCTGCCTCCTGCACTGGCCACATTCTGGCTGTCTTGGCAGGAGCAGGAGCACGAGGGTAGCAGAGGAGGCAGCATTTCAGGAGTCACTCTGACAGGGTGACAATGACGGAAGTGAAGTGCTGAGGGTTCACAGCAGTGGGAACAATAGCTGAGAGCACCAAGTGCAGCCTGTAAATAGGGAAGGGTATGCTCCAAGCCACCCTTGTCTCCTGCTTGACACTTGATGCCTGCTCAGAAAAAAAGAGTTGCATGCTTTCCCTCTGCTGAGGCCTATAAAGTGCATGTGTTCTTGCCCATATCATGCCCATATTCATGACAAATTGAACACAAAATCTTGTATCCTATCTAAGCATATAATTTTGGGTGTTAGATGGGTTGCTGGGAAGCCACAGTTTATCTTGTAACTCTTATATGTCTCAAATAGCCCGACTGGAGCACACATAAAATCTGAATAGAGTCATGTATGGCACTTTTTCTAATTGCTAAAGTAAAGGACTTTCAATTCCTGGCAAAGAGGCTTCTGCTGCTGACGTTAGAAAACCAGTAATATGTCTATACTGTAACCACTTAATTATACACAGAGGCATAATCACATAATGTGTCACACTGTAAAAAAATTCTGGCTGTGAAACTTGTACAGAGACATCCACAGACATATGAACAGTATTGCATTCTGAATAATATAATTTTCAGAAGTGACTGAAAAAAACCAGCTTCCTTCCTGTGGGGACCATCCCAGTATCAAAACTGGCTTTGTCCTAAGCTGAAAAACAGAAGAACAGGACTCTTTCTAGAACATAATATTAACTAGGCTATATGAAGAATTAATGCAAGAAGATATTTTAATTTCTATCAATGTGAAACCTTGTCTCCTTCATCACTCTTCAATAGAATAGTGTATGTTTTCTAATGGGAAAAAAGACTGATTTGGCACAATTTGTTTCTGCCATTTGAAATTTAACTTGATTTTTTAATGAGGTGAGATGTTAACAGGTTGCTTTTCTATATCTCCATTTGCACTCAGGCATTCCATAAATAAACAAAACTCCCTTCTTGTTTTTGCAGAAACCAACCCAATAAATCATACATGGTTAGCTGTTTGAATACCATTAAAGTATTATTTTTTAAGGTACCTATCCCACCTCTAGTGTCACCTAGAATAAAAGCAGATTGTGATGGGGAGAGTATTGTGAGGAAAAATTACTTTTATTATCTGTACACAAAATTGCACCCTCTTCGACCTTTATGAAGGGTCAGGCGAGACCTGAGTGATACCATCCAGCCCAGACAAGGCTGTGGATGAATAAGCAACACAATTTATACTATTAACAGCTTTAAAAAATAATAATACTTGTGCTACCACCTGATTTATTTATGTTTGTTTGCGCACAGCTTCAGGAGCTGATAAGGCTAGACATGTGTGGGTGTAAGGCTCACTGAAATGGGCTGAGAAAACCTGAGAGATACCCCATTATGATTACTAAGTAGTATTAGAAGGAAAGAAACAATAGGAAATGAGATTAACTAATTCTTCTGTTAGGATCACCCCTAGAATTCTTTCTCTCCTCCAGCACAAGGTAATCCCCATTAGTGGACTCTCCTTGAAAGAGTGGTCAAGGGGTCATATTGATCAAAATAAGCTGAATTACCTATGATATGATATATGTATTCACAGCAAGATATGCATAAATGGAAGGAAAATAATTAGTAATTCCAAGCATCATGGTGTTGATGAGACACCTGCAGGATAATCATCCAAATCAAATATTTGTCTCAGCTTCTTCAGATGATCTATCTCTTCCTGCAGCCGCTGAATGTCAGTGGTACAGAGCGTGCGCTGAAAGGCAAGGCTGCCAGCTTGACAAAGGCAGGAATCCTGCTCCAACATGAAGCAGCAAAGCCCTCTTTCCCTCTCACTACCACGCTTTGCCCTCAGTGCAAGTATAAATATTGAAGGGAATCAACAATTTTGCATTGCATGGAAAAAGAGAACAAAATTTACTCAATGCCTGGCCACAAAACTTCCACTCATAATAAATTTGTAAAAATTATTTTTCTCCATCTATACAGCACTTTATGGAAAGGATATTGGCTTTTGAGGTTCTCAGGGCATATCAATTTGTGATGTTTTCTCTCAGATGTAAAAATTCTTTTCTGAAGAACTACTCAGTATTTTTAAAAGCTTATTCAAGGGAAGACTAGCTTGAAGGCAGGCCAAATATAGAACAAAGAGCTTATTTTCCTCAGGTATCTAGGAAAATAATTAAGTTGATTTTTCTCCCCCCTTATTCACTGAAAGGGCATATTCATTTGACTGGGAATTTCAACTGTGTCTAGGATAGATAACTGTGTTCCAAAAATTAGGGGAAATGCTAGACGAAATCAGACATTTGAAGGATGTTCCCAGGTTTGGCCTCAGTGCTGCCCTTTGCACAGGAATCATGGAGATTTGTGCACTAAATGCCATTTATTCTTTTTCTACAAAAAAGTCATCTTGGTACCTTTTGTGTTGACAAACGTTGCCACACTGGAGGAAACAATTACAATCAATTGTGGATGCTTCCAAAATCTATCCGGAGTTCACAGAAATGTCTGCTGTCAGATATTGTCAATTAAAGTTGCTGAATCAGTATCTAAATCTGTTTCCTTTCTGTTTCTAATATGGCCAACTTCCATGGTTGTGATGGCCTGTCTTCACTTTGTCAGCAAAGGTTTTGTCTGGCTCTCTAGGGTCACAGAAATAATGATCTGGATTATGTGTAGGTTTAAGAGATATTTATACATCCTACAGGGTGTGTCTGCTTTTTTTACCTTCCTGACAAGAAACATACCCTGAAATCACATCATACATGTGGGCTAGAGCCTTCAAAATCTGTTAGATTCCTGCATAATCACATAGGTTCAGGTGACCATGAAAGTGAGTAGTAGTTGAACTTTTATCAATGAAAATGTCTCACATAGAATTTCCAAGTCCAACTTATTTCTGAAGATTTGAAATTTCGTGCATGTGTGTAACTCCACAGTAGACAGCAATTAACAAAGCATTCTAGGTTTACTCTCTTTTATGAGGTTAGAAACTCATATGGATAAAATTTAAGTACTCTGAAATATAGACAATGAGTACATTTGTCATCTTGTCAGTCTACCTCCCTGTTTTTAATTGCTTTTCATGTAATTTAGCTGAGGACCATCGGAAAAATAATTAAACTAACAGACATGACCTCTCTCCCTTCCTCCCTCCATTCTGTATTTGGAATCCTGGATATCACATAAATATATACATACATGCATATAGTTGTGTATATTTTGGTGATAATTACGGTTCAGATAGCGGTGGATAATCCAAGTAACTTCTTGGAAACTACTGCTGTTTTCACTGACCCTTGTCACCAAAACTTCTAAGATCTCAAGTGTTCAAATTATGGCTTACCCATTGTTTTAATAACTCCAGTTAACATGTTTTCAGACATAGCAAATATTATATGACCAGACTACACAAATTGTTTGTGAGTTTCCTCTGAGAAAATACGTGTTTAAACAGCATAACTCAGCCAAGTTGTTCCAATGTCATGAACTTCTTCCAAAGTGAAGTGAAAATAAAAGGACTTGAAAGAAGGAAGCCATGCTCATGCTCATTTTAGCTCATTTAACTTACTTAGAAGTCTGTTTGCCCATTGATAACACATTGCTGCCCTAGAGAATGGGACAGGGATGGTTTGCCAAAGATGTTCAAGCTCCTCTTAAGGTAAGCACCTCACTCGTATAACCTATATATTATATGGATTACACGTGGCCTCTTTCTCCCCCACCCCAAACTGATGAAGCAGTGGCATAAATTCCTAAGATCCTGTTTCTTCTTCTTTAGCTATAAAGCTGGCAGAAAAGTAAAATCCGTGTGTTGGGGTTTTTCGCTATGCATATCATGAGCCTAGAGATAGATCAGAAGACATTATGAATATGAGTTAGAGTGAATGTGACAACAGCCTGTAGCCACACTTCCTTGGACTGTAATCTTGTTAAATCTTGCTAGCTAAGCAGTCAGACATTTCCTGATACTAAGTGGACGGACTCAGGTGTATTTAGTAGGAGTGACTCTGCTGAATTTGCTTGCTGATGTGGAGCTAATGGGTCACTGCTGATGGCATTATCACTGTCTGTGGCTTCTAAATATGCTATTAGGAGAACGTGTCAAACTGAATTTTGAACTTTGAATGGAAAATCTCATTGCGTAAGAAGCACTTTAAATGTTATATCTCAACATAACTACATAACTTTAGCAGTAATTCCACACAAATTGATTATTCAATGGAACATTTAATACTTTGTCCCCTTTTTTGTGACATGCTAATATTTTTAGAGGGAACTCTTCTTCAGTTTGTGGGACCAATGGTTTGAGATTTGAGAATGCATTTTTCTTTGAGTCATACTAAAATGCCTACCTTTCATCTTTTCTTCCCAGACACTGAACAGGAGAATTCAAATATGGTAATAAAGTAGATAATGAGAAAAAAAATCTGTGTATGTAGACAGGAACTAAGAGAATTATGAAAATTAATTTTACATGAGATCTGCAAATGAAATCTCATTGCTAATACTGATCAGTGTCTTCTTTGGAATTCTAATGTGTCACATCCCCAAGTTTGAAAGTGTTTCCCTCATTTTGTTCATGTTCTTTCCATAAGAGTGTGAAATGCTTCTTTCTTAGAAACAACCCAGAACAATTTCAGCTATGACTTTTGACTCAGTTCTTAAGCTTAGTTATTATTTAATCAGTGATTTCTCTAGAAAAGATAATATAGTTATCTGAATATATCCACATTTATTTGCTGTTGGCTTGGGAGTTTTTTACTTCATGCTTTCTGTTCATGTCAAGAACTTTTCACTGGGCACCTGACTGCCAGAATGCCTGGAAATGGTTTACACTGCAAATATTGAAGAACATATTTTATTAGTCCATAAAATGCTGACGTGGAAGAACTTTGCTGCAGGTGATGCGATGATACACACAAAAACTGATAGATTAAAACTGCTTTAAAGATGTAAAAACCCCAATCTAAAGATCCAGCAAGGTAGTATATTTATTGTTTTGTGCAAAACAACAGCAACGACAAATCTTTGTATTAATTGATTTTAATCCTGAGGCCAGGGTGAATTATTTATTCATGTTTTATATATCTAGACATTTCTTATATGCATATAGACATGCCCTTTGAACCCTATGTGTGTACATTATATTATAATAATCTTTAAAATGAATTCTTTGTCTTCATTATTTTTAATTTTTAGTATTCCTACTACATCTAGTATCATTTTAATGCTTCCACCTTGCATTAAAAGAAAACTAGTCCAAAAATCACAAGTCTTTAATATTTCTTTGACTATGTAACTTTAATTCATATACAAAATGATGTTTGTACATCAGACAGGTGACAAAAAGATATTTTTGTTAATTTCCTGTTTTGTTAATTTTATGGCTTGCAGATTTGGTCTTCTAAAGTTTAGATGAAAACAGATTAGAAAAGAGAGTTTGGAAGCTAGATTAGATGAGCTTTTCACCAGATCCTGGTGTTTTAGCTCTGCTGTGAAAATCTATGGCAATCTAATTGAGAAGGTAGGTAACTGCTTTAATTTCATGTTTTGGGTTTCACTTCAAGTCAAGTTTGTGAGTAATCTTTATTTTAACTTCTGTCTGGTTCAGGTTGTCCATATCTTGGGAATCTATAGGGGGGGAAAAAAAACTATCTTAGGAATACTCATATTTACACTTCATTTATTACCTTGTTTTTACCAAGTGATTTACATTAAATAAACCCAAATTTTATATTCACCTATTCCTCAAAAAGCTAAATAATTGCATTTTTGAACTTATATTATATCATATATATAGAGAGAGGGAAAAAGATAATTTCATTCAGGAAGGAAACTTTTCTTGATTCACAATTAAATGAATAAATTAATTTATAAGAGGTAAAGCAAGGTGAAATTTCAATGATTTAACACCATTATTTCAAAGCTCCAAAGGTGGAAATAGTCTAAATTAGTGCAGTACAAAGAACTGGACATATTTTTATGTTGAATTCAGCCACTGGCAAGACAAATGTTTCCTTCCTGATTGTTTGTACCAGACTCCTGCGTAATAGCCAGGGCATCCCAGTGATCCGTTCATCCATTTGACTGAACTTTCCAAAACAAGCTAGGAGCCTTTACTCCCATACTTGTCTCTGAGCAATCTTCAAAATTTAAAAAACCTGTAAAAGAGGAACATATTTTTACTGGCAGTCCTTTGCTGACAGCTTTATACCATAAAGCAGTTATGTTCACCCTTCTTCCCTCCCCAGTGTCATATTGAATACCTTTCCTGATCATTCTTATTTGGCAGTGCTCAGCCTGGCTTTTTAAGGGTCAGATAAAATGGCACTGCTCTGACAGTTGCTGGTAAAATAAACAAATATCAAAAATATTCACAAATGTTCAAAATTTCTTTGAACAAAAGAGATTCGCTTCTTTAGTGCGCTTAAACAAAAAAAAAATACACCACAGAGAGATCTTTAATCAGTGAGGTTCAAAACTTTTGAACCCCACATCTTCAGGAAAAACACTTGAAACAAGATGGGTGGCCTGTAGCTGTAGCTCTGCAAAGGCTGTCTGAGAATGATATTAAGCTTTGTGTAGAACAAATACTCTGTGAGTTCTTCAGAGAGTACTCAGTGTGGCAGGAAGGGAGAAACAGTGTATGGAGAACCTGCAATGACACTCTGCTAAAGTGTCTGCCATGGATCTCAGAATCAGGTTTTTGCAGACTTATGTGAATCTGAGAAAACTGAATTGATCAACAAACTCAGCATCTCCCTAATCACCTACTATCTCTTATGCTTCTTGAGCATAGTTCAAGAACTATGTGAGATAAACCGAGATAAACCAAGATAAGCCAAGAACCAGTTTCCTCCAAGACTGAACAAATACAGCTAGGGACATTTTGTGAAAAAAGTACTTGAAAATACTTGGGAATAAGAAAACCCTAAAGATGACGACATTTAGCATTTTTCCTCTGCAGATTTGGATTATTTCCTTAGGCTATAATATGAATGGAAATTAATACAGTGATCTTTCCCGAGGGTTTTATTCACAGTTGAGTAGGACTGTCTATATTGACATCAGCAACAACCTGCCTTGGATTCCAAGTCTCATTTGACTATTTCATGTTTCAAAACCTGTGATATAATTTGCTATATTTGAAAATTACTGCATTATAGCCATGCAGGAATAGAATTATAGGGAGAAAGGGAGTTCAGCTTCTGAAAACATGAGAAGCATTACAGTAATGTTTATTCAGCACTAGAGAAATTAAACATTTCTTTTACAATAATTCCTGTCTAACTTGTTCCACTGAGTATCATATAAAGACTGTTTTTCTGTCATAAGTCTTTTAATGAACATGAATTATAAAATAACTTGAAATTTACTCTCTTGGAACTTTTTCATCATTGATTTAAATAATCAAAGGCATCAAGGAGATGGAGTTATAAAGTATAAAGACTATAAAATATATAGAAACAAATCTATAGCCACGAACACAGAAGTGGCTGTCCTAATGTTATTTTTCTCTTCCAACCTCACATGAAGAAAGTGCTAAGCTCTCTCAGTTTTTTACAAAAGGGAACTTTTTCATATTGCAGGTCAATCCCAAGGAATCCCAAATATCTGAAATTACCTGTAGCAGACTTCACTCCCGCAGTCTTGTTTTCACTCTTATGCTAATGGGGCTGCATTTGCTCTGTATAACACAGATACCTGGGGTTTTTCTGTCCCACATTGCAAGGTCTCCTTTTCTTCCACTTTCCACATTGATCTTTCTAAGGTTCTTGTGCCATTTTGCTCTTGTGTTCTGGGTCAAATATTAGCTGTTTTCTGTGTAACAGATCTTCAACAATACAAAGTTTACCTTCAATTAAAATAAGTAACACTAAGTCATAAGTAGCACATAAGTCTCACAATAACTCAGAATTTCATTTGGGGCAAAATAAAAGAAAAACTTCTGGGGGTTCAGTGAAGCACTTAGATATTCTTCTGATGCTTTTCTTTTTCTTGCATCCTTGTGATCAAAATGCAAAGCCCTTATTTTCTCTCATTGACTGATCACAACGAAATATGTAGGTAGAAGTGAGAAGGGGAGGAAGGAGAGAAAAGAATTTGCTTTAGAAAAAAACTTTTCCTCTGAATTTGAAGTATCCCAGAATTAGAATGAGAGGCATTAAGTCCAGGCAGAGAGAGCAACAACAAGCTAAGTTTGATGCCTATCCCTGCTTACCCTTTCCTGACATATTTCTACACCCAAGAAAGGTTAAGCTGCATGTGAAACAGAAAGAGGTCTTGAAGAGTCTAGCCAATAAATCCTTTCCCTTTTGCAGCACTGTGAGTGGAGGAAGACAGGTACAATTGGCCTGAACCAGCTTTAAATCAGTGACTGGTTTTTGGTTGTTGTTTTTGTTTTTGGGTTTTTTTTTTCTTTTCACTATGATTAGCACTAGTAAGAACAGTTATAAAAATGCTTCTGCTCTAAAGTGACTTTGGTGGTTGATTTGTACTCACTCATCTCTTAGTTTCATAGATACTTACAGCACTTAAAGCCCTTCAAAAGCAGTATTTAAGGACTTGATCCATTCACTTTCTTTCCACAGTTCCCCTCTTTCTGGTCCTCAAAAGATGTTTTAAAAACAAAACTCTCCAGGTGTGGGATCTCAGCACCTCAGGACTGAGGTGCCGAGTCACCGAGACCACCCTTGGGGGGCTCGGGAGTCCTGGAATGTTGCCAGAAGTGTCTGGTGGCTGGACTTTGATCCTACATGGGAGACAACACCTGTATGAGGATAGGAGGATTTCACCGGGGTGAATGGTGAAGGGATTAGTTAATTAGAGGGTGAAACACAGGGTTTAGGATTTCTGTACAGAGGGGTTTAGAGAAGTAAGATGGAGGAATTGGGGCGTGTCCTGTCCTTCTTCTTCTTCTTCTTCTCCTCCATCTTCTGTGGTGATGGTGGCACTTTGAGATTGGTTGTTACTAAAAGTGCACCGGGCAATAAGGGTGAAAGGTATTGGGGAAAAATGATAAATATTGTATACGCAACTTTGGGTATAAAGATAGGTGACTGCCCGGAGGGAGGGGAGTGTGCTCATGGCTGGCTGCTGAGCAGACCTCTGTCGGGCCGAAAGAAAATCTTTTAGATAAACAATTAATAAACACAGAGACCGAGAAAAGAACTGAAGCCTCTTCTGTTCCTTTGAAACGTGAGCTGCCCCAAGGCCACCCCGGGCCTTTCCAGGCCATCCAAACAGCCGAAAACCGGACATCCAGGTAGACTTGTTCTCTGTCTTTGTGGCACCCTATCTTGTTTTCATCATTGTGATTCTGACACATTCATCTCTTCAGTTGCCTCCCAGATGACTGCAGCTCTGTGATTTCAAAACTTGGATGTGGTCTAAATTTCCCAGTAGAAATCCAGAGTGCTGAACTATTTTAATTCCATTTCCAGAACTTCTCTTCCTGATTGTTGCCAGACTTACAGCTTCTTGCAGGCTTCTCTTGAAGAGACCGCAGGGACAGGGTCCTGGGGTAACCAGGAGATGTACTGGTTACCCCAGGTAGGCAGAATGCAACAACAGCAAATGTTGTAGAGTTGAACTTTGACTTTCAGCAATAGGCTCCTTGACTATCTCTTCCCTCGTTAGAACTTCTATCTAAATGCCAGTCAATCCCTTAGTTCTATGTTTGCTTATCATCTTCTCACAACTACACCAGACCAGGCAGCACACCCAGGTGATTATTTTCCAATGAACAATTTTTATCTGGGTATTGGAGAGGCAGTAGAGTAAGCCAAGGGAAAAGAATGGCATGTTCAAAGACAGTTTCAGAAACTGCTCTTCTGAGTGACATGTTTGTCATTGCCACCTTGGCAACATGAATGCTATGATTCCATCTTCCTTTCACACTGCTCACCCAGTTGTAGTGGCTTAGATCCTTACAGTGTATGTTTATTCTTCCTTCTGTATACAAACAGTAACACTAAGTTTTTTTGCTGTACTAGTGCAAACATCCTAATAATGTCAGGCTATAGATTGATTATATCTATGAACAGCTGTCTCAGATCATGCAGAAGATGCTGAGGAAATGAATTTGAGAACACTGGAAAAATTTAAAAAATCAAAAGATAGGAGCATTGTCATAGGAACAATGATAGGCAAACAAACAATGATAGGCAAACAAACTTTCTATACTGTATATACATTCTCCAGCTTTGTGGGGCTTTTAAAGTTAATTTTCTTCAATGAAACAACACTAAAATTGAGATATGTAAATGTACCTTTCTCAACTTAGATGCTTGATTGCATTGATTCAGTGCATGGGCTGGTCATCAGTAACTCACAGTGGTTAATGCACATGCTGCTAACGTCTTTTTCTTCCGTGTCTTTTGTCATTTGGCTGCTCCAGTTGGTTTTCAGCATTTGTAGATAAAGTATCTGAGGAGGTCAGCTGTGGGTCAAAGATGCTTGGCTGACTCTATATAAGCCAGTCTGATATGAAGGAGAATATATCCAAGTTCACCCAATCTGTCCTGTGTACTCATCTGTTTGTTTGGTCACTAACTCAGGAATCAGTATTCCACAACCAGCTGTCACTAATTTTCTTACATCCTTTACATCCTCCTTGTCATTCCCTCTGATTTATACATATATTCTATGTCACATTTCTGTTTATTCAGACACTTTTTCTCAACTTTGGTGTATGACTGTTTATTCAGGATAACAGAAAATTGACAATATAGATGTCTAAAACATCTTGTCTTTTAAAGAGCATTGCATCTCCACATGCACCTACATAGGGCTCCTTTGTCCCTGGATGATTAAGAACTTGTCCACAGAATGGTTTTCACATTCATATGTCACACAGACCCAGCAGTTGATTAAATATGAGTCTGTGTTTTATTTTGAACTGTCCCTTTGGGATATAACCATCACAGAACTACAGTTACCATTCAATTGTCCTCTCCCTTCCTCCTCCTTCTTTCACAAGGATCTATTTTTACAGTATTTTTAAGGGAGACAAAAATAAAAATAAAAAATTGAAAAATAAAATTTAAATTAAAAAAAAGAAAAAGCACAATGCCCTAGCATCTCTTTATACCGTCCCCTGTAACTTTCTGTAGTCAGTATTGGATGTTAAAAAGTTATTAAAGGCACCCAGGTGGAGAGGGGGCAAATAGGCTTCTAGAAAAGAAAGTAAGCGTAAGGCAAAAAAACTGAAGAGACGTCCTGAACTCTAAATTCTAGTGTTACTTTTGGAAAAAAAGTCACTGTAAACCATAGTATCTACTGCTTATTTTTTGAAATGAATAAGCAATTTCACCATTCTTTGCTGAGAAAAAAGTATAATGCAAACGGTGATAATCTTTTGTAAATTTCACAAGTATTATCCATGTTTGTGGTGCTTAATTTGGGGCAGAATTAGGATGTTTGTAGGATTTTTGTTACATCTTACTTTATGACAAAAGGAGCCTTGAACTTATTGTATCAAACACTTGCTGAATTACTTCTACAGAAATGTGCTTGCCTCTCAATCCAGCCAAATGGATAAAAATGCAGTCGGCAAGGAAACGGATCCATAAAAAGAGAAGAATGGCAATTTTTCAGCTCAAAGTTCCTTGAGCACAAACAGAATCACAGCAGTACTGAAACTAGAAAGAAGAAGCTGTCCTGCTTGTTGCTGAGAGCACAAGCTTCTCTACACTTTATTTCTGAACATCCTTTAAAACCTGGTAGAACAAATGAAAGCAATAACTAACAAGACCTTTTGTAGGTCTAATTTCAGGTGGCAGTTTGTACTTTTATTATTTCTAAGCAGCTTGTAAAACACTTTGCATCTGATTTACAATGTTTTATTTATCTCGTGGTCAAGCTTTGATGGAATTTCTTATTTTCAGCTGTTCTGTTCTAAAATTGTCCACAAAAAAATCTTGTCAGACTCCTGTCTCGGTGATGTCAGAGTTAAATCTGCAATGGCTTCCATGATTTATTCTTAATCTACTCCAGCTAGAAATCACCCTCAGAACATCAGCCCCATTGAAACTCATTATGCCAATTACACGATGGCAGCATTTGTCAGAGTTATTTATTCACTATTTCAATGGAGAATTACTGGGTACATGAAAATGCAGTTATCTTATATATTAGCAGCAAGAAATAAGTCAGTACTGACATATTTAATATATTCTTCAGTTCATAAGCAATGCTTTTTATGAGCATTTACACCTCTAAAAAGCTTCATTTGGGTTTAGGTGGTATGTGTGTCTCATTGTGCATTGTCAACAACTGAATGTGGCTATATGCTTTTTCACATGTTGAAACAATGCAGGCACTTTCCTCATTGTGCTTGGGACCTAGTGGTAACTCTGTGTTCACAAGCATTAATCATCCATTATGCTGGAGTCCAAAGGCCTATCTTCCTTGTCATTTATCATGGTATAGGCTTCCTTTGTGTCCTGGTGGGGTGCACTCACCCTTACTCTTGAGAACACACCCCTTCTACAGGGTGAAAGGTGAATGAGACTTTGCACTGCTTTTAGGTTTTCCTCTAATGATGATCCATTTGCTGTGTATATAAAGTGTCAAATATGGAAGTTAGGCAGCTGCCTATTTAGATAACATTTTACTATAACACTGTTGAAATAGTGCATGTGTGTTAAATACTTAGAACATGGTATAGCTCATCTAGCTGGCAGACTGTCCAGCTAACACTTCCTGTCTGAGTGAATTCACCTTATTTTTTCTATTTATTGGGTCAGGAGAGAGAGGGATGGGGGTCTTTTTTCAGCCCTAATTACTAGTAAAAATAAATGAAGGCAAATATATTTGTATAGCATAATTCATTACCATTGACCTAGATGAAAGCCTACCCTGAAATCTATGGGTGAATGAAATTACTTTAGCTTATGGGGCTAGACACTGTTGGACTGAATATCTTGTTTGTATGTTTGGAATTTTGGAAAAGAACAACTCTCTTCCAAGCATGGCACTGATGCTTATGGCCTCTGCAACATTAGCAGACTGAGGCAGCAAGTGTTTCAGACAAAGTCAAGACAAGCTCTTCCTTAAAGATGACACAAGAAATTGCATAGATGACTACAGGTTACTTAGAGATGACTAGCATATCATGTTAATGTGATTACTGTATGGAATAATTGCACTTTATGTCAGCAGTTCTGGTGACATGGTCTTAATTCGTGAGATTATTTCCCACTACCAAAACGCCGAAAGTATGTCAGCCTAAACTTCTGTGCTAAATTCTAAAATCAGTGGCCCTGCGTTAACCAACTTTTTATTCTTCTTCTCTTTCTCTCTGATCATGGAATGGGAAAGTTGCGCAGGCTGGGTTGCAGAGTGTGAGGCACTCTAAGTACATCTGTCCGGAACCCCGCAGTGTGTGTGCAGGCAGGGCAGGGCTGTGCAGAGCAGGGCAGGGCAGGCAGGGCAGGGGAGGGCAGGGCAGGGGAGGGCAGGGCAGGGCAGGGCAGGGCAGGCGGGGCAGGCAGGGCTGGGAGGACTGGGCAGGGCTGTGCAGGCAGAGCGGGGCAGGGCAGGGAGGACAGGGCACGGCAGGGCAGGTAGGGCAGGGCAGGCAGGGCTGTGCAGGGCAGGGCTGTGCAGGCAGGGCTGTGCGGGCAGGGCAGAGCAGGGCAGGGCAGGGCAGGGCAGGGCAGGCAGGGCTGTGCAGAGCAAGGCAGGGCAGGGCAGGCGGGGCCCGGCCCTGCCGAGCGAGGCCCTGCCCGCACAGTCCGGCCCCGGGGCTCTGTCCCGGCCCCGCGGTGCCGCCAGGCCCGGGCCCGCCGCAGGCCGTGCCCACACCCAGCCTGGAGCCCCGGGCTGGCCTTGCAGTGGCCGAGTGACCGCAGGTCCCGCCTGGGGGAACGGCCCAGGACTGCCAAAGGGTATTTAAACCAAAGGGTATTTAAAGCAAAGGGTATTGAAACCAAAGGGTATTTAAACCAAAGCCTGCACCAAGCACGCATCCTGACCTTACCTCCTCTTGGAGATTCTATCAGTTGAACACCACTGGTAGCTATATTTGTTCTTTTCTACATCTTTTCTGTCTTTCTCTCTTTTCCTTTCTGCTTCTTCTTCTAATTCCCTCTTCCTGGAGTTTTGAGTAACTTAAAATCAGATGGGCTTAGAGTTTGCAAACTCCAGTTAAGTGGGCTAAGTTAATCCTTTGTGAGATGTTTTATGCTGATTGGATGCTGCTCTACACTTTTGCCAGCATTCTCTCGTTTTCTGAAGGTTGTCAGTAAAGGTTTTTGTTGTTTGACCTCTTGAGAATATTTTGTCAATATTTTTCCTTTGCATCTAATTCAGGGTACAAGTTCTTTTAAGTCTCATCAAGCAAGATTTTGGAGCCTTAAAAAGAGAATTAACCATTTGCAATCTTCGTGCTATAGTGTTGGTATAATTGTCACAGCAGTAAACCAAATGCAATGTAGAGGCAAACTGCAGGCAATCCAGGAGACTCCTGGAATGCATGGAGGATAACTTCTTGTGGCAGGTAATAGATATATCTGTCACTGGGGATGATGTGATACTGGACCTGATTATCAACAACAAGTATCACCAATAAGTTTGCTGGTTAGCAGACCAGCTGGGGACATCAAGAGGCAGCCTGAGCTGCAGTGATCATACATAGGTAGAGTTTGCAAATCTGCTGAATATGGAACAAGACCCTGAATTTTAGGAGGAGGAGTTAATCTATAGCGCCTTCTGGGAAACTGCCCTCTGGAACAAGAAAGCAGAACAGAACTGGCAGATCTTTAAGGACACTTTTCATAGAGCCCAACAGCTCTCAAATCTCATGTGGAGGGTGACAGCAAAGGATGCCAAGAGACTGATATGGATGAATCAAGAGCTGCTGGTCAGACTTAAGCATAAGAACCAAATGCACAGTCTGTGTTAGTAGAAGCAGGTAACTGGGAAAGAACATTGGGACACAAGTTGGGTAGGGATGGGGTGAGGAGGGTCCAGATTAATTTGACAAGATTAATAATAAAGACTTCTGCAGGTGTACCAGCCATAACATGAAGACCAGTCCCACTGATGAACACAAGTGGTAAATGATAACTGTGGATAGGGAGAAGGCACAGGCACAGCCACATCTCTGGAATTGTTCAAGGCCAGGTTGTATGGGGTCCTGAGCAATCTGATCTAGTAAGTGGTAACCCTGTCCACAGCAGGGACGATGTGACCTATAACATCCTTTTTTACCCTAAAAATTTTATGATTTTATAGTTAATTCTATTCTATAAAAATGTGTATAAGTTTCCAAAGTAATTAGACATAGAAATTTGTGCCTATAGTAATAAATTAATTTGATCTGCGCAATTCAAATTTCGGATGACAAGAGAAAGATAAGAAATAAACTTGTTAGACTGAATTTACTGGACTACATTTACAGGACACTTTTTGCTGTGTTAGGAACAGCTTGTTTTTATTTTTACTTAACTCTTCCAAAAATAAATACATAATGTTGGTTTTAATAAGTTAGATGAGGGCTCATTGAAAGAATTAGTTGGACTTTTCTTTTGGTAATAGACACCAGAGAATTCCTCATTTAAGAATGTGTAAGGAGAATTAGGATGAAAGAAATATAATTACTTTTAAATATCTGTCCCTAAAACCTGGGTATCAGACTGGTGATAGTCCTTATTTAGAGCTGGGTCAGCAAATGTTATTCATGCCAGATGCTGTCCTCTATTTAATTTCAAAAAAGAACCTGAGGGTTTATTAATTGCCATTGGTGTATCTGACTTCAAAATGTAGATCAATGTAGATCCTCTGTGTTTAGACAGATGTTCTACAACCATGCAATCTATTAATTTCCCCTAGCAAATTTTCTGCAAAGCTTTTTATATGTTTCTCTTGTGGTTGTTCAGGATTCTCAAAGCTTGGTAACATTAGGCACCTGCATATTTCACTGCAGTGTCTTATCTGTCCCACATGAAAGGTCGTATCCAGTAGACATTCTTAGTATATTTTTGTCAGGTCAGACCTGGAGCAACTTAAAGACAACTAAAGCTCTGACCCAGTGCTCAGGAAGAGTATTCTGCCAGGTCTGTTGGAGAACATGTTCTCAATATTTGGATCATAAAAGGGTTTTTGAGCACTGCTCTTGGGAGATGATCCAGCCATCACACTCAAGGATACTTTTATACTGTCTTATCCTGAGCCAGCTTCTTTGAAGCATAAATATTTAGCAGCAGAAAGAGGGTGTTTTCATCTCATAGAATTTATGTGGGAGAGGAAGAAGACAGAGATTCCAGTTTCTTCTCCAAAAACACATAAAACCTAACCTGACTTAAAACAGTCAACCCCAAAGCCCTGGTTTGCTTTTTTTTTTTTTGCCTATTTCATTCTTTCTGTGAATTCATATTCAAATTTACTTCTTTTGCTTTATAGCCTTCATTAATTCCAAGTGATGAGTGAAGTTAATGGGAAGTTTTCTTCCCACTGAGTTGCAGGTTTAATGCATGCTTAAGAGCACAGAGGAAGCCTGTCTCAAACTGAAAGCAAAGAGAATGCATAGGCTCTTTGAAAGGTAAGGGTTATAAAAATAAATTGCCAACATCTTCACTGTTTGTTTCTCAGGGGCTGAGCTGCCACTAGTATATTATGCATGTTGTTTTTCTAAAGACACTAATTATTTTACATGATGTTTATTAAGCCCTTTATATAATCGATATTCACCAGCTACCCAAATTCTTCAAGTGCAAGCAAAAGAAATAAAGGTCATCCATGTCTTTGACATGCTTGTGATAAATATGGTCTGTATAACATTTACCACAACTCAGAACAGAAGCCATTATTTAAGTAAAGCTGGTTATTGTTCATTAGTACAAAGAGTGTGCAGTAAATACAATGAAAGATTGCTCGGTTTACTATTTCTTTGTCATCCAAAGCAGCTCTATGAATAACTACAGGGATTTGTCTTTGAATGACTTATTTGCTTGCTGCCTAATAAATAACATGTAATTAGGTTAATATATTGTTTCCTAGTTATGCTAGCAATGTAGTGGAGGAAAATAAAAGGGTGACTTCACATACAAAAGAATGGTAGATAATTTTAACACAATCCCTTAAAATACTTGGACTCATTAGGTATGGCTTAAACTGCTGGGAGGTCTACATGTAAAGGAAAATCAGGAAATAGGTTTAATGAGTTCCTTATTGCTCAGGTCATGAATTATGACACAGGTAGTATAAAACTGCAGCAACTATTCTGCATTGAATAAAAGACCCATGGTGACCAGACGCTGGAGAATGAAAATATGCTGTGCTAGATTACAATTCTGGACATTTTACTCAATCTACCAACATTTTTTTTCTGGAACATTTATTTCAGGATCAACAGTGAATAAGTGTCCATTTGCGTTAGCTGGCTCCACTGGAAATAAATGTTTGATGAAATGTCTTGAGAAGACCTCATGGCACTCTGAAGAGTTGCTTGTTTACTGTGTGAATGCTGAACAGGCTAAATGCCATGATGTGTAAGGGCAGTGACAAAAAACAGCAGTAGGCAAAAAAATATTAGCTCTTTACTAAGAAAACAATGAATACCAGTCACCAGTGATCCTTTAAAAATTAAAAGCTTGTTCAGTAATATGTTAGCATTTCAGCATCTTGTTTTAAAAGAAATTTAGGGATGCTTTTTTGGATGTTGAGACAGTGCAGGTGTCCCTTAGGCCAATTTTAGAATTCACTTAAAATGCCAATCCCAAATCATTCACTGTTTGTAGAACTTAGTATTAGGAACAATGAGGAACAGCGATCTTTAGACATCTGAGTAGAGGCATGAGTGATTGTTATTCACATTCAATTTTTCTGTTCTAATGCAACTATGTTATTTATTCCATAATGTCACAGGTTTTATAAACTTTCAAACTGGGTCTCTTGAGAAAAAAAATCAAATTCAATCATGATTTGCAGTCAAAAACATACTCAAATGGTTTCTCCAAGTCTCTTTGGTCTGAAAGAGAAATTACAGGTGAGGTTTAAGTCTCAGTGACATGCATCTTCTACTACTTTTCCTTTAGCAGGCTCTTCATTCATGTTTGCTAAGCCTGTTTATAAAAGATGTAGAATTCTTGGTCAAGATATATAAAATATTCAATCATTGGTCTTAACCAGACTACAAGTACTTAACCAGACTACAAGTACTACAAGTCACCACCTCACACAACAAGCACTTTTCCTGACCCATATTTCTGTGGCATCATGGCCTCTGTTGTTGGCAGAGGCCAGAAGGGAGGATGCTGTTATGATCAGTGCAAGTTGCCAAGGAGATTGATTTGCCTCAATAAAAATGGATAGGAATCAGATATGTCAGGTGACTGTGATGAACTGGATTTGTCCTCACAAATTATGGTTCCTATCATCTAATGAAAGAATGTGTCCCAGGGACAAGGGCTGACTTTGTTGGAAATGATACAACTTCTAAAACTTTTTATGTAACTTTAGTCAGGGGTTTGTTCTCCTTTGCTCAGGGACAGAGAAATTGTACTTTCTCTTTAAAAGAAAGAGAACTTTCTCTGTTCATCTGGTGATGCCTGATGAGCTACAAATTTGGAGAAGACAGAAGATACACAGGCGGTAAGCATTAATGAACATAACTCCAAATGTCACCCCTTGGAGAGGTAAGAGACACCTGGTCCAGGAAAAGATTGGTAAGAGAACCAAACAAGGAGGACCAAAGCAGCATTGAAGGAGAAGGCAGTGATAGCCAATAGGAAAATGAATACTAAGAACTTTGTAATTTAAGACTAATGTATGAGAATTTCTTTGGGTTTTGTCTGTATACATATGTGAAAAGTCTGGTAAAGAACCATGTGTGGTGGAGTGATTTTCACTGCACAACCCAGATGTGTAGATGAAATTATTTCTATTACACATCCTAGCCAGAATAAAGTGATCCTTGATCCTGTAACACTGAAAAGATGTTGGTGGAGCATTTCTGTCTTTCCCACATTTTGGTGACAATTTGATTGAAAGAGGCTTCTTTGGTGAGTGCCAGCTATCTTGCTGTCTGTGCTGGGTCTGGCTGAGATAGTTCTAATATTCTATGTGGTAACTCATAATGTGCTGTTTTATGTCCTTATTTGGTAAAACTGTTGATACACCAGTGTTTTGTCTGTTGCTGGAAAATACCTGAACACCTTCAAGGCATTCTGGTTTTTGCCCTCTGTTCCCAAATTGAGCAGCCTTAGGAAGGTCAAGAAATTGAGAGAAGACACAGCCACAACAGCTGATCAGATCTGACCAAATTGATATCTTATACCATAATTTGTCATGTTCAGCAACAAAAGTTCAAGGAAGGGGAAAGACAAGGAAGACATCTGTTCTGGCGTTTGTCTTCCCAATTGTTATGTGTGCTCAGGTTCTACTTTCCAGGAAGTGGGTGGACACCTGACTACCCATGGCAAGTAGTAAACAAGTTCCTTTGTTTTGCTTTCGTGTACAGCTTTTGCTTCACCTATTAAACTGTCTTTAACTTGATCCATGAGCTCACTCACTTTCTTTCTGTTGTCCTGATCCTACAGATGTGTGGGGGCTTAGTTGTTTGCTAGACTCAACCCACCACACTTTCCTTGTAAACTTGGGACAGGTAACAGGCATTTTTAGAAAAGTAAATTTTAACTCCAACCACAGTTCTAGGATTCTTCCATGCATATACCTTGCATGGTATATGTTTTTACACCACAATCTATTCTCAGCAATTTGAAAATCAACTTGTATTCCCTAAGAGTGCTACAGGCAACTGACTCTTCACACACTGCTTTGAACATCTCGCCTGAAGGCTCTGGCAAATCCACTAAGGCAAGGAATTTTAGAGATGAGATTGTTCCTTTTGTCCTTACCTCACCCCATTGGATATACTTGCAACTACTATTCACTGTTTGGCCTGTATCACACACTGTTCTCCCAGTCCTGTGCATTGCCAGAGGCACAAAGGGACAGATAGAGAAAAGTGATCAGTCCTCAGTTTGAAGTGAAATGGCAGGTCAGTTCTTCTGTGGGTTAAGAATAGGCAGGAATATAAAACATGACTTTAGTGTGCAACACTTGATATGTTTTGAAACCTGCAGTGTTTGAGAACAACCCAGTTTGAGAACAAGCTGATACTTACCCCTCAATTGCATGCTTCCCAAATACTTTCAGTCCATGGACTATTTAGTAAATGACTGATTGCTTAATAGCGTTATTTAATGCTGTGTGTTATTTTGGGTAAAACTGTTATAGATTTTTCATAGGAAACTGCATCAAACTTAGGACATACACTGCTCTTCAACAGGTATGATTTAATTAATTAATTAATAATTTACAGGAAATTATCCTTTATTTATTGTCCCACTACAAATAGATCCTCTGCATGTTTATCTCATGTCAATAATGCTTTAAGTCTTGTTGGCTTGTTTATTTAAAAGCTGTAGACAACCGTCTATTATAAATTTTACATTATAGATCAGCTGCCTGCATGAACAAATTTGAAGTATATAGGTGTGCACACAAACACATACATGCCTGTTTAGGCCAAGTTTCTTGTAAAAGAGGAATCTGAAAATCTGACTTGAAAGGGCCTTTCATCTTCCCTTTATATTTTTGCACACAGTGAAAAGAACCAACATGGCCCCTTTTTAGTGTTTAAGTATGCCCAGTTCAGGGAAGTGACTGCTAGAGAACTGCTGAACCAGAATGAACCAGAATAGGAGTGAAGCATTTGCTTAATTTTTTTGCTAATGCACTTTATTGCAGTGCTTACATTAGTGCCTGTGTTAATTCAGTACCTATTAGCTGCAATTCAACAAGGTGATCAAGTAAAGGCATAATGTAACACTGCACAGTCCCCTCACTTCATCACCAGTAGCTCCTAAACTTGAAGTTAAGCATATATTTAACTACTTTACTAAGTTGCCTCTTTGGTGAATATGTTTTATTTAACATTTTCTAAAGTTCATAATTTTCCAAGCTAAGTATTCTGCCTTTCCTTCAGTTCTGTTCATAGTCTCTGTGTGCCACTGCCCATGAAATAATTAATCAAGGGGGAAAAAAATGTATCTTCTAATTAACACAGACAACATAAACAGAATAGTGGCATTCCTTAGTGCAGTTAGACAGCTAATTGTTTCCTCTCCCTCCAGTGTGGGAGAGACAACTGCACATGCAGGGAGGAAAGCTTTCTCCATTGCACTGAAGGGGTTGTGCACCATTTATCAAGCTGACTGCTCTGTCATATCAGTGGAAGGACCCTGGAGAGCCCTGACCATGAGATTGAAGGTTGGTACCAATTTACTGCAACACAAATGCATTGAACAGGAAAGACAGAGCTTCTAATCTCTTCAATTTTCTTACATTACCCGGAAGGCTAGGGAATTAAATGAAACAGTAGCTGGTGACAACTTCAGAGGATCCTGAATGCATGACAGGAAAAGTACTAAAATAACTCAATAGTTTTATTTTACACATTATACACTTTATACATTTATACATTTTATACGTTAATCTTAGCCCTGCATAAAGATATGGGTTATGCCTCTTGGATATATATCTTCTCAAGAAAAGGAGAAAAGCTTACTGAATTCAGTATCTGTCTGTTTCGAATTTGTTAGCAACATTTATTAAAAATACATTAAAAATATATAAAACCAAACAGAACATATCCCAGAGTCTTGTAATTTTCTTTTAGTTCGTTGAATTTGGCAAAATTTCACTGCATTTTTGATCTTTAGCAGTGCCAGTCTCTGGAAAATCATTAGAAGAGAATTTGTAATGCCAGTCAGCTCTCATGCCCACTTCATATATAGAGTCCTTATGGAGTCCTGTCATGGTTTGAGCCTGGCATAGAGCCAGTGCCCCCATGAAAATGCCCTCACCCTGGTGTCTGCTGTGAGATGTGACCAGGAATAAGCAAAACAGGCTCCAGCTTAAACATAAAGAACACTTTATTACCTAAACTACAGGAAAATAGGAAAAAACTATAAGGAAAAGAGAAAAAAATTGAAAACCTTACAAAAAACACTTTCCTCCTCCCCACCACCAGAATTTCCCAATACGACACATTCTCCCAAATCACCAACTGCCCAGCCTGGCAACACCCTTTAGTATACTCAAACTTCAGTCCGTGAAGAGGAGAGGAGTCCTTCTTGTTCCATAGGCTTCCCCTGGAAACACGCTGAAACCTCGTGTGCTTCCAATGTCACTCGGCACCGCCCAGAAAAGTCCTTTTGCCACTTGTGACATCTTCCTTCCATGCCCAGTGCTCTCACCACTGTGCATGGACCAGAGCTGCTTTTAGGGCTGTCTTTTAAGGATGCCTTGTCTCACTCCAAAAAGGCACAGTCTCTGCTTTTGGGACATCTGTCCCCCCCATGTTTTTCCCTGGGGCCGAGGGGTCCCCCTGATGAACCCTCCTGGTTCTGAGGCACTGCCTCCCCCTAAGTGCAGTCTCTGTGTCACAGGAACAAACTGAGTCCATGGCCACAAGAAAAGTCCAGCCAAAAGGCCACTCCAATCATCTCTCTCCCCACTCAGTTGTCTCCACAATCCTTTGGGCCAGGTCCTTGTCTCATCTCATCTCCTATCTCCCTTCTTATTCAACTCCGAGGAGGATGAGCATTTTTGCAAGGCCCCAGTCATGTAAGAAAGGGTTAAAAATTTCAGTCTCTGTCTGTCCCGGAATGCCGGTACTCCCACAGGTGCTGCTGCTCCGGCCGGCTGGGCTGCACTCTTCCCCCCCCTTTCCCCTCCTGGGCCAGCTGCTATCACATTCAGACGGCTCTTCTCTCTCTCTCCCTCCTGGGGGGGGAATGGCTGCCCGATAGCTGTCTCTTGGGGCTGCTCCACCCTTCCATCCTCGAGGGCCTTCTCACCCCCCATCTGTGTCCAGGCCCAGGCCTACCGCATGGCTGCCCCTCCCCCGCCCAGCAGCAGCGGCTGGACAGGGGAGGGAGATCTGACCTCTTCACCTCCACGTCCCAAGAGGCCTCTCAGGGCCGAAGCTCTGCTTTTTAACCCCTGTGTATTCTCAGAGGTGTGTCCAAATCTCACTGGTCACACCAGGTGCCAATATCAAACTCCGAGCATCCATTGGTTTGACCACAGCCTCCCAGAATTCCCACTTCTTCCTGGTCAAACCACCACAAGTCCTTACACCAGTCTCTCCAGAAAAGTGCAAGAGATCCATCCCCACACTGTGCCAATGGGAGGAAATCAAGATCTTGTCCAAATACTTTGGCTAGAGAATTCTTTAAATGCCAAACATCCAGACTTATTTTCTGATTAGTAATTTCTCATCTTGCATTAATTGTTCCAATGCTGAGTATTTATAGCTATATAAATGTCCATTTGCATCATAAAATCTTGCTTGTTTTTGATACTGCTGAAAGCTGCATGGAATCCTCCTCTCTCTGAGACTGCAGTGTTAATTCACAAAAATATGAAAAGAGGGCATTTATGTGGCATCATCATCATCTGCCCAGATTTAATTCTTGCTCAAAACCCAGAGCACCTTCCTTTACAAAGCTACCCACAGAAACAGCTGTGTTCCAAGTGCTGCTAGCAAGATATAAATAATAATAATAGTGCTACATGGTTATATATAAATGGGAATAATCTTAAGGCATCCCTATACCTTCAATTTAAAGGATTGCTAAAGGCCATCATTTCCCATTTCCTAGTAGGCTGGGGGAGTTGGGAGTCACACAATAAAAGGACATACAACAATTATTATAGCATTACCATTTGCAATCCTAGAGCTAAAGGTCAGTGTGGTTTGCTACTGTAATATTTCCAGGGATTTATAACATGCCTGCATAACATTTTTCTTCAGTTAATATTTTCTACATTGAGTGCTAATCTGGAATATGATTTTTCTTTTTTTCAGGATAAAACAACAAGAAAATGTTTCACTATATGAATGCTGTTCCAGTCCTAGGTTGTTTTAAATTTATGCTCTTTTAAACATACACATTTTAGACTTCAGAACTCTGCTTTAGAAAGTGAGATCTCATCTCAAATAAGTCAAAGTGGTTTCAGAGTTTGAAAATAAAATTAAAAGTATAATATTGAAATTATCATTTTCAAGTTTTATAATGCCCTAAAAATTTCTGTGTCCACACATGTATGTCATGTGTAGATTTTATTAGTCACAAAATGGCACATTGCTTAAACAGGTAGTTACTCTTTCAACACTTGAAAAATAATTTTATCTGGACTGTAAGAAATAGAGATCTATTATCACAGGCAGAACATAACAGTTCTGCAAGGTAAGTACCAGTTTCCTCCCAAGAGAGCTGCTAAGCATCTGGGCCTCAGAGCAATAAAGTATTTGAGCATATGTTTTCCTAGAGAGCCCCTGGCAACTGGGGCAGGGGTTGATGGTCGCTATGAGTCATTGCCCTGCTTTGCAAGGTCTTCTGCTGTCACTTGGAAAGATCAGTAGGAAAACTGCTGCCTCTCCAGGTCTGCAGTCTCCCCTCACCTTTAGTTCCACTGTTTGAGATGACTTCCAAAAAGTCTCCTTGCTCCCACCCTGTGGCCCATCCAAGTGACCAGCTTTCTTCTTTCCACACAGACACCTGTTAATTCCAGGTGAAATTGCAGCCCTTTCAGCTGTCTTAGCACCTTCTCAGCATTCTCACTGCAAATCAGTTTGAATGCTGCAGGTTTAAAATAGTCTTCTTTGAAACCAGCTTCTCATGATACTGTTCCTTGCTAAGCCATGTTCCTGCATTAAAAATTAATCAGGTAGATTAAGTAGCTTTTATCCTCCCACTTCCCACAGTTTTAAGCTTATCTTTTTTGCCATGTATCCCATCTAAAAGAGATTCATCCACACCAGAGTGCTGGTCCCTAGGACCAAGGAACACAGGACATCTTTCTTTAGACTTTTCCCAACTTTTGTCCCTCCTTCTTTTTCAAGAGAAATTCATTCCTCAAATGATGAACCCAGTCTTTACCAGGTCATGTGGCTGTGAAGAAAGAACTAGTGTGAGGGGCTTCATGCTTTGAATCTCTGGGAGGGAGATACCTCTGTTTCCCACCCTGAATCCTTATGTTCCTTCTACAGGAGAGGTCATTTATAGAACCTTTGAGACTTGGATCTGAGAACCTTGGAGACTTGGATTTCTAAAAGTCTCATTTTTCTTGTTTCTCTTTTCTTTCATTGTTGTAATTCTTTTTTTTTTTTTTTTTTCTGCATCTTGATCTTTGCTGGCTTTTTTTATTTACCCACCACGTGTTAACTTACCCAGCACCATTTTCCAGCATCTGTTATACAGGATTTAGCCAACCTCATGCACCTCTGCATAGCTGGGAACAGAACTTCAGAAAGCACTTAAACCTTATCCTGTCATTTGAAATCACGGTCTATTTTACGTTTGTTCTTGTTTTCTCCCACCTCTGTGAATTACTTCTTCTTATGTGTCTTTAGGAATTTCTTTTATTTCGTCAAATTATGTCATAAAGTATTTCCAGAGGGAAAAATATATCATTTCCATCCACAGTCTCATGAAAACACTAGTTTATCAAATGTTTACACTTTGCTCAGCAACTCAGAGTCTTTCCTTATACTAAAATAGGCCTGAGATTTAAAAAGTTTAAATACTACTGCTTCTAGTTTTAAAACAAAAAGAGATGACAGCAATCCACTAAATTGATTTGCAGTAAGATTGTGTCCCACTCTCATAGAATTTTTCATCTCTCTCTAACTGTGTAAAAGCATTTCCTCTTTTAAAATTTCATTCAACGTGAGCCCGAAAGAAACAGTACTTCCCTTTGTGCCACTGTAAATTGTAAAACTCTGCAGTGCAGAATTATGACGATGAATCTAAAAAATGCTTTTCTTACATTGACTAAATTATTTCCTCTTTGTGAGGAGACTTCTTTCTTTGCAAAAGCATGTTAAATCCCTTGTCTAGGCATTTCTTCTCTCCTTAAAAGGTAAATGGCCTTGTGGTGTTTTTCATTCCCCCATTGGAAGGATTTTCTTTTTGAGTGTTTTCTATTAATCATTATCCACATTGTAAGATCTAATCCTAAGAAGCTTCCAGAAATGACAGAATCTTTTAAAATGCTATCTTTTTGAACACAAATGCTAAAAGAATCTATTTTAATGTAAGTGCAGTTCCTGATATCTGCAGCTGTAATGCCGTTTCAGGTAAGAAATATCATGACATTTGATCTACTGTCATGGTGGCATCTGTGCAGTCTAACTCAGGACGGGTGAGAGAGATGATAAAATGCTTCTTTTATTAGGAAGGATATGAATTAAATTGCTTTCTACAGAAAATGAAATCATGATGAATGAAGTAATTAGCCAATCAGTTTTTATGTTTTAGGGTGTTAGATGTTTGGGTACTGCTGTTAAGAAGTGATGAGAGTAAGTTCTCTGAAGGTCTAATCCTGCAGATGCTGGGTTCCACTGATTTTTGGTTTGATTTTAGTTTTGGCTCTTTTTTTCCTCTGGGGCATTTTTAATTACAATGTCACAAGGGTATGCTTCTTACTATTTCAGGAGGATATGCTTTTTAGTATTGCTGAGTAGTAACTGAAGGAAGGGTATGTCAAAAACATTTTAGAAAACCTAGACCTATCTCTTTGCTAAAGAACACTGTCTTGTTATATGTATCTTCAGAAGAGAAAAGGATTTAGATTTTGGTTTCATTCTTGGTGTGTACTTCCACATGAACGGGTTTGTTGTGGGCTACTGTATGCTGAATGAGGCGACAGCAAGTGGAACTGCATCACGCATCCATGAAAATTGCTTGACTCGTTTAGTAGACCCTTTCTGTGCAGCCTGACATTTTCAGATTTAACACACCATCGATCTGACTAATTAGGCTGGGCAGAGGGCCGAGCTGAGGGCCACAAGGGGTTTCCCATGCCTCAGTCTCTGTGCCTCACTGCACTGTGCCAGGGGAGCAGAGCAATGGGTCATGCACCCGGCTAGAGGTCACACAAATGCACCTGTTCCCCTTGTCATGGTGCAGCACAGAGCTGTGACACCAAACTGCTGCAACCCTTCTGTGTCATCAGCCTAGTCCCACATCCACCAGTGATGTGGAGCTCTCAGCTGGGATAGGGGTAGTACTCCACCATGGGAAGAGGGTAGGCTCAGCATGGGGCAGGATGTGTCATCACTGTGTCTTAATTGTTTACTGATACTGCTGGTGGCTGTCTCCTCACCTTGTTCTGATCAAGCTCAAACTTCCGAGGATCTGGTGGACACTTGTCATTCAATCAGGAGTCTGAGCTTTCTAGCAACTTTTTGTAGCCCCTCATAACACTGCCAAAAGCAGTCTTCAGAGACTGAGGCTTGGAGGCAAAAGGCAGGTAGATGCATCAAGGAAAACACCTGAATGAGAAATGGCAACTGCACATAACATAGGCTTGGGCAGCCAGGTGCTGGAGGGAATGTGAGAAACTGCACTGCCATCCAAATGTGTCTAGCTAATGGACCTTAATATGTGTGATGAGTAAGGTGGCTTAAAAACACATACAGCTTTTACCTTCAGAAATAAGTTGAAATATTTCTGCTGTGATTTATCTCTTTCATAACATATTGGCAACAAGAAGTGCACTGGAAAGTGGGGCACTAAATAACCACTAAATTAGTAGCTACATATGTTGTGGTTTATAGAAGAAAGTATTTTGTTTATTCAAATTAACCTATAAATACACAATTTCACAAAATAAAAGCCAGCAGCTTTGGTAGGATCAGAAGGAGAGAAGGGGACTTTTATGCACTAAGAAACCAGCCCTATTTCTTATTCTAAGGCTTGATAATTTAAAAAAATGTGACAGCTAAAACCCACTGGCACATGCTGCAAAGAAGGATGTGATAAAATAATGCTACTCATCTTCAAGGCTGTCAGTTCAGCAATCAGTACTTCTATTCATCTCCGCGGCCTGCTAACTCAGTGCTACCATGCGATAGATAAACCCTAATCCAAGTGACAGCGTTCAAATCAGAACTGATTTGATTGTTCACATATGATACCACAAGACACCAGAAGCCTAAAGAGTTTATAAAAATGCCTGGATGTCTCTTGTAGGCACACTTCCCTTCAGAATATCTTGCAGTGTAGGATACACCAGCTCTTAAACCAGGGGTAATTTGTAGGTCATGAAAATGCTTTGGTGGCACAGTCAGTTCTTATCACAGTCTAACTCTAGCAAGAGAAAGGAAAGCTCAAAAATAAAATGTGGTTCAGACCTTGTGAAACCCACCTATTCTGCTTTCAAGTCTCCCTTGCAGGAAGTTAAATTCTTTTCTTTCTTTGCAGAGACCAGACTGGCTCTTGAAGAGATCAAACATGAATACATTTGTATCCATGCATAAAGCAGAGTACATTGGAGAGTGGTTTTATGGCACACACGATAGTATCCCGAAAGTCATCCTTGCCTCTCAGGATGCTCCTTTCAACAAAAGCTGCAACAGACCTACTATTCAAACCTGAGTCAGTAATTGGGATTTTGCAGGTGTTCGGTGGGAGCATTACATTTCATTTCTGAAACATAATTCTGAACAAAGAACTGATGATACTGATACTATGTGGAGATTTCAAAGTGTAGTGTGCCTCTATTTTCATACTTTTCACTAGTGTATCCTGAAGTTTTATACTAACACTCAGGAGAATAATTGTTCAAGTTGTTCAGGAAGACAATGAAGTAATTGAAAGCAGAATGTGACCTGTAGCCGTTCAAGATCAAGAACAAAAAACTGAACAACTTTTCAAGGAAATTGTCAAAGTGTCTGAATACAGAGTGAAATTATGGGACTTCAGGAGACAATGGGTTTTCCTCTTGTGTCCGGGTCATTTCACAAAACAAAGGGAAAGTTCCCTTTGTAAAGTCTTATGTTGAGGAGAACAGATGTCTCTATTTAACAAGGTACTTAAGCCTGAGTTTAGTTTCAATCTTAGGAAAAAATCTTCACTCATGTGCTTTAAATACTCAGCTGAACTAAGATCATGAAGCTAAATTGCTCTGCAACCAGACTTTGCATCAATTGTATGATGACACATACACACATATTGTACACATACACTCTATCTATCTATCTATCTATCTATCTATCTATCTATCTATCTATCTATCATTAATTATTTATTTATTAGTTTGGTTTTTTATTTGCAAGACTGTGGGGTTCTTATCTTTTTCAAAGGATATGAGTGTGAGACAGGTTTTTCTGACATGTTTTATGTAAAGTGGATTGTTGGTCTGACAGTACTACCATATAGTTTCTATATCTTCTTTTTATGTTGCTTAAAACATGTAAATGCTTTCTTTTTTCCCTAAGCTTTTTCCTCTAAGATTTACAGGTGCATTGAATAATATTTTTCTAATGTTATCCTCAAGAAAAATGCAATTTGAACTTTTCTGGTTCGTACTATGCTTCTTTTCTTGGTGTTCACTTTATTCTGTCTTTGCTTTTGCTTTTGCTTTTGCTTTTGCTTTTGCTTTTGCTTTTGCTTTTGCTTTTGTGGGATAAATGTTAATAGAGAAATAGAGAGAAGTCCTGAACTGAAATATTATCAAGTTGTCTTGAGAAAGGAAAAAAATTTCCATGCACAGTATACAAAAACATATAGTCAGATCACGAATGTACTTTGTGATGTCAGAGGAATTTCAGCATTTGTTAAACTTCCCAATACACTTACAGCTCAGTTCTGTGAGCTTTAGGTATTGAAAAGTCTTTTAAACCTGATCTTTTGTTTTTATTATAGGTGGTGTTTTTGCAGTACTTTAGGCTGTTATAACTATCACTATCTTTATACTACATGTAGTTTCAAATTGGGAATTTACATTGCACTCAAAAATACAAATCTCTTTTGGCAACTTTACTTGTGTAGGTGTCACCCTCCTCATCACATCTGAGCTGCATTGGATAGCTGTGGCCTCTATCGAGACAGAGTAGGTTGTCTCAAACAGGTCACATTTCTCTTGCTCTCTCTGTATGAGAAGTTTTCTGACTATTTACAACATGTATCACCCTGCCCCAGGTTTTGATGTGCTTGCTCCTGAGTCACTAATACATCTGTATTTAACTGTCAAGACTCTCCACACTTAGCAAGTGCGTAATGTACTCAGTCCTGGGGACTGAAATGCAGGCAGAGTCTCCAAATCTGTGCAAAACCTGACCCTGCCTATACTGAATGATTCCTCCTCAGTACCCACTGACAGGTTGCTCCTACTGTACAGATACACCTGACAAGCCAGAGATATTTGATCTTGGCCTGGCATCCCTGAGTATATAACACCTGCTATGATTAGTGTTTGCTTTATTGCTAGTGAAGGGATCAACAACTGCTCCCAGGGGCATGATTTTACGGTTTTAAAGTCTGTTAGAATGAATAAACAAAAATGAACTGCACCTCTTTGTTAATGGTTATTTTGATTAAAACCCTATGCTTTTGCATTTCTAGTTGAGGTTAGAAATTAGCATTAGAGTTTGTATAGTTTTTCTTTTTGTTTGATTTGATGGTAAGAAAGCTGTAACCTTGCTGAGAGGGTGACAAATTCAGATACAGACAACCAGTACTTGACAGGTTCTATCAGAAAACCAAACAAGGGAAGAGTATGTACGCCTGCTACCAGCTGTCACAGTATTGAACAATGAATGTTTGATGAAGCTGACCTGCAAATACACACATCCCTCTGAAAGTGAGCTTTAAGTACTCTCTATCTGACAAAATTAAAAAGAAGAGGCCTTGTTGATAATATGTATAAATATATATGAAATAATATTTATTTAGATCTCCCTCTGTAGAAGTACATCAGTAAAATTTGAACCATAATTCCTTTTTTTGCTGAATGAGATCTCGTGGAGAATTCAAATCATGGTGAAATGGCAGCTGAGGCTGATGGAGCTCTTTCACAGCTGAGATTAACTTGGACCATGCTGTTTGTACCTTGAAAAGCTCTATTATCCTCAAAGAGAATCACAATGAATCTTGCAAATAGAATCATTAAGTGATGTTCTGAAGATGATTTTTTTTTGTTTACTGTATTAGCTGTGTATTTTTATATTTTTGGTAAAAAAACCAAAACAAGATTGAACAAAAATCAAAACCAAAGCAGCAAAAACCCAAGCAAAAAACAAATTTTAAAAAACCATCCCCCCCCCAACCAACCAAACTATGAAAACCTCAAACAAACAAACAAACAAACAAACACATGACAAAGAGCTAGAAAGTGTTGTTAGTATTGTCCAGCTTCAGTAAATACTTTGTGCATCCAAAAGATAGTAACCCTCAGACTAAGATAACTTTTATTAATTTTATTAAATTAATAAGATAAATTTTTCATTTTATTAAAATAAAAATTTCCTTGTGAAGACAGTGCAGCCGATCCTGGATGTATTATCCTATCTCGTTGTAGTCAAGTGAGGTTCTTTGCCCTCTGTTACTGTTGCTTTTACCTTCTGGGAGCAAATCCTTTTATGTCTTTGTCCTTATTGTTAGAATGCAGGTGCTAAGGATATTTTTTAATCTGGAGGAGATTCTAACAAGGGACAGAGTATTTGGTACAAATTACTTCTTATGCTAGTCACACTCCTGGTCAACAATGCATAGCACTCATTGTTTTGTTTTACCTAGCTGCAGCCGTGACATAAAATGTACCAATCCTTAAAGAATTAAGAGTAGCACATAAATTAAAAAACAAAACCAAAAAACAAACCAAAAAAAACTCCCCACAAAACTAAAAAGGGCACTGATGTTGGGCTGCTTCTGGGCTTCACTGTTTCTTTTTTTCACTAGGAGCTCAGAGTTTGGTCCAGCTGTTCTAAGTATTCTCTACTGCTTTGTCCCTCATGCTAGTATTGAGGAAAGTTTTGGTTTTTTGTGGAAAAAACAGCCAAGGGCTGGATCCCAAGTAGCCCCAAAAACAGGAGAAAAAGAAAAAATGCTTATGCCCCAATTTAGGGAAACCACTATTTACAGATCTAGTTATTTTTGCCTTTATATCCTCCTCTCTGACTCTATCTTCTCTTTGCCAAAAGAACGAAATTTAGACTCACAGAGTTTAAATTACAAGTGACAGTAGACAAAGTTTGGAGGAGAACTTCTGTCTTTTGATAGAGTGGCTGATGTAGTGAGAATAACAGATGAGCCCTTTTGGAAGACAGATCTGCAGCTGGTCTGTTGTTTTTGGTGAGTTTTTTTTCTCAAACATGTCAGTTAGTCTACATAACAGATAAAATTTTTCCTTACAGAATTTGTTGTGCTAATAATATTCACAGACTCTTACAGTTGTAACAGTAAATCAGTGTTAGAGATGATAACAGCCCATCTGATTAAAAAATAAATAATCCCATAAAATATGGGATGTCTGATCCCTCAGCTTTAATACAAAAAACCTGTATTTTAAATAAGAATAAACAAACCACACAGTCACATGCTTTGTTGCACTTAGTACTGTAGTTTGAGATAATCTTCAAGATACAATTTTTCAGAAGATCATTCGACTATTAGAAATGAAATAGTGCCATAGGATGTGATTCAAAAAATGCCATTCTGGCTTGGCAAAGGCAGTAGTTGGGGGCTGCTACCTTAAGTTCTGTTTTGAAATTTGAAGGATATTAATGTGAATGACTTGCTTTGATACTATTTTCTACATGTCATTGTCTTGTGAGACCTTTCCTTGTCTGCTGAGGCCAGTGAAAGCAAGTTGTATGGTGCACTGAAATCAATGATGGTACCTTCCCCTCCTAGGATGCACTTAATATTTACCTGATAAGATGCCTCTTTCTTTTGCTTTGCCTGTTTCTCATGGAAAAGGCAATTTTTCCCCCAGTGGTAACAATGAGAATTTAGGTATATGCATGAGCATCTGCTTAGAGATAAAATCTGTAGCATGTGAGAGAGAAAAAAAATTCTCCTACATCCTGTTCCTATGCAAATATTAACAGATTTCACTGACAAGTGTCAGAGAAAAACTTGTCAAAATTTTTTTACATCAATACCTTTTTTTCTATATCATAATGAAGGGATAATGTATTGCAATAATAAACTTCAGGGGCCTTGATAATACAGATTGCAGGTGGCTAGTAAGGATAAGTGAACTGGCACACTGCCTGGCCTGGCATTTGCTTCAATAGTTCATTTTTGGCAGCTTTTCTCAATCTGAGATTACTGTCTTCCCTTCCCACCTCTGATGTAACCTTTAAATAAACATATGCTAGTGACAGACCAGATATTTGAGTGGAGAACTGAGCTAATATTTTTTTTCTTTCTATAATAGGACCATTCCCAGGTTGCCTGTTATAACCTGCCCCAGAAGATGAGTCACCCAGGCTTTTGTTATTATATCCCTTAGATAGACTGAGTGAAATAGATAGATAGATAGATAGATGGATAGATAGATAGATAGATAGACAGATAGACAGACAGATAGATCCTTCAAATGGATTAGTGTGAAATGACACTCAATGATTGGCATTTATAAATGTATATATGTAGAGTTTATTTTAAAATTACTTGGTTGCAGTTGAAAGTAGGTATGTAGCTGTTTTGTTTATTATTATCTATAATAATATAGCAATGGTATAATAATATAGCAATAAAATAATATAGCAATAAAAGCATGAAAATATCACTTAAGAAATAATATAAGGAAAAGAAAGAAAGGGAAAGAAAAGGTAAGAGTAGACAGAGACCGCTGTTCGTGGATTCAGTGACAAGAGCTTATTGTTGCAGTTTAGATGTCCCTTGGCTGAAGTGATGGTGGCTGTCTTGATCCCTTGGTTGTGGGGGAAGCCCACAGGACCCAGGGTTCAATGGGTTATATACATCCAGGTTCAGGTGGGAGTGCCTGACCATATTTCCTGGTGGTGGGGAGCTTTTACACTGTCTGATGCAACACTGTGGAACATGGCAGCCCTCCTATGGAAGGCCCCAGAAGTGAGTCTGGGGAAACATCAGGGACCTTTAATGGTATATGACACCTTGCAAGACATGACAGCTGCCTCTCACATCAGTGTAGTTGAGCCAGTTATGCCCCATCAGAGAGAATGCCCCCATACCTTCTCTGACATTGTAGGACTGAGTCAGTTGTGTAAAGTACTTTGTCAGGATAAAAAACATTATCCCACCTTGAAGGTGCAAACTCCACCCCAGCAAAGCACCCTGCTGGCCCTGCTAATGGTCTGTGGTTTTGACTAGTTAACCATTAACATTCCAGTCTCTCACACCCTTGCAGTATGATCCCAAGGGCATGGTAGTACCAGACTATGTTATTTTCTAATATGAAAATTAGAAATATTTTGGGCACACTATTGAGTTGTATAGTCATTTCAGTAATTATATCAGGGATAATATCCTTTGGCTATGTTATTTAAAAATCCATCTCACTGTTACTTTGGAGAACAGCAGACTAGTGTAAGTAGTTGCCTTCTTTGAGGGATATCTACCTGACTGCTGAGATTGTATTACAAGGAGACAAACTGGAAGCAGTGTGTCCCTGTAGAGTGCATAGTCTTGGATGGTTGATGCAGCCTCACATTGGCTTGCTTTGTAATACTTCAGGCTGAGACCACACAAACCATGCTTGTCTCCTTCGTGGAAAAGAAGAGGTACTCTGGTTAAAGCACAGCCATTCCCACAGTAGAGACAATACAGTTAACTTCTGATAGATGAGTCCTGATGCTGGTGTCTCACTGGTTAAATGGTGTGAGCTCAGGTCAACTCACCCGTATTTCACCACTGTGCAAGTGAATGATGGATCTGACAAACAGATATCCTTAATGATGAAAATAGTAATAGTTAATAAATATATATTAGATTAGTAAGTTTTTATATATTATGAAGTATAGTTATAATAGTTGCAACTTTTATTAGTAATAATGCTACAAAGATATCTGGCTAGGAAGTGTAACATTTAGATGGATGCAGAGTTTTGGAAGAAAATAATTCTGACCTTGCTTCAATACTTTTCCTTCCTTTTTCTTATCTTGGGTTCAACAATCATATATTTTCGTTATCCATTGAGTAAGATGCTGTGATTTCACAGCACATTAAAAAAAGTTTACATTATTCTTCAAAACCTGTCACCTGTCATTTAAATCTCTTTCTTTTCTGACTCTGACACTGCCTTATTACTGACATTTCTACTTTGCTCATACTTTTCATTATTTTCCTCATTTGCTCAACATCTTTGCTATTCTGAGCCACTTTCACCTATTTTTCTGTCCTTCTGTCCCTCTTTCTTTCAATCCTCATAATTAAATGCTTTTCTGTCCTCCATCTCCCTGCCCTCTCTCACATTCCCAGTGCTTGGTGCAGGTCCTGTGACTTTGTGAGATATTTGAAGCTTACATATTTTTGTCCAGCTTGGTGATTTACATTTTGGATAAATTCAGCAGTGCTTTAGAGCTGGACCAGCAGCCGGGTAAATGTCATCAGCTGAGCATGCTGACTCAGAAAATGCTGCCAAGCCTCCAGCTTCAGAGGCTTTGCCCTGCTCCCTCAAAGAGGCTAAAATACTGTTCTGATATTCACTGCTCTCACCTCAGTGCCTCATGGTGAGCAGAGCAAGCTATTTCCCATTGAAAGCCCTTTAGAGCAATAACTGGAGCTCCCCAAGGACCCCATGATGCCTCTGCATTACTTTCATTCAAGTTAAGAGATGTCTGAGATTCACCACACCTTGAGCCTGACACAGAATTTCTGTCCTCTCCCAGTTAGTCAGATACTTCTCTTACATCATTCATGATTCCTCTCTTCCCTCCATGGCCTGACATGGTGAAAGATTTGCTGGCAAGACTGGTCCTGCCTGCTCCTGGACAGCCATGTTGTTCATGGCATGACTGAACTGGGCTTGGCTCCTTATGGTCTGGCTCTTGCTTTGTGAGTTTCAATGCAGCTCAGCACCATGAAGAGTGGGTATCTGCAGGAAATGCAGATGCTGTGGAAATCACAACAAACTGGAAATGTTAAATAAGGGTTACTGACATCTGCACCAAAAAGGTGACAGTGCCTATTGAGAAATGGTTTAAGAGAGACTGGGAAAGCTGTAGCACCTGATGAGATCTAACCACATTTGGTCTGTACGTAAGTTACAGTCTTACTTCTGGCTTTGAATGGGTTCTGTTGCGCAAAGAACTTAGCAAACATGGAACAAATCTTGGACCCTTCCTGGAAAAGATGAACATTCAAATACAGTCCTTGCACAACAGAAAAATGATATGATTTACCTCCAGGTTAAATACTCCTTTCAGGTCAGAATATTTTATTGATACCTACATTGTTTACTTCTACTTTTACGGACTCCTGGAATGCTTTTATTTTGCAATGAATTTTTTTTTTTGATGGACACTGGCTGAAATACTGACACCAGTACTTTGAGAAGTGGAAATAGGAGGCAAGATCTTTTTCTCTGCCAAAAAATTTTCCACCTCAGTCAGGCTCTGTCAGAGACAATAATGTTGGCAGCTCTCACTCTGGAATTCCCAAGGTATAATGTGATTTCAGGCCTTCATACTTTTCAGGTTGAAAGGTTTTTGGAGTTTTTTCCCTTTTTTTAAAGAAGAAAATCTGTACTCATGAAATGCTTATTTCCTTGACTGGGTTACTATCGACTGTCTTGTCATGAAAATCGCACAGCAAATAGAGAAGACACAAGCTCTTATGCTGTGGCTTGGCTTAGGTTCATCATGTCCCCATGGTTAGAACTTCAGATCAGTGTATTCATTTATAGATGACATTTTACTGTCTACATCTGTTTTCTTGTCCTGCACATGTTGCTGACAGGACTAACAGATTCTATACTGCTCACAGCTAGGAGTTCGTGTGTTAATATCTTGTAAGCTGTGGGTTTAATACAATTTTCTTTCTCATCCTGAGTTCTCCATGGTGTTTTCCCTTACAAAATAGTGCTCTGTAACTCTTCCTTGTTGGCGTGAGTGATACTAATCTTCTGCTAAAGGAAGAATGGGGTAGCAAATGATGTAAAAAAATCACAATGAATAGGCGCAAATTTATAGGATACAGTAACAAATGTGCATCACTCTACCTCAGGAATGGTGTATCAAAAAGAAGGACTGCAGAGACAGCTAAAGAGAACTGAAAGATCAGCCTGAGAAAAACTGCCCATATGAAAAGGTGCTGGAAACAGACCTGTGTATGTTAAAAACGGCAGGTATAGGAAAGGTCGGTAGGAAGATATACAGAAGAGTGGAAAAAGAGTGGACGGATTATGCTAGAACTCTAGATTTTAAAAATTATTCTTCTGAAGCATCTTTGAAGCACTGTTCACTTAGTATTGGACTTAAACAGGCCACAGCAATTATCATATTGGCTCAGACAAAAGTCTCAGTGGCAAAGTACATTCTTTGACTACATGTTTTAAACTAAAATCAGTACATTTTTATTCCAAACAGAATCGGCTTAAAGTAACAGAACTAATTGAGTAGACTGTGTTGTATCCTTTCAAACAATTTCAAACACTTGTCTGCAGCATTTTAATTAGGAAAGGAGAAACATAAGCTTCTACAGGCTTGTTCTGATTTTGGGTGGCATTACCTATATAACATGCTAGTTTGTCTCTTCTTGAAGCAACAGGGGGAGAGTTGAACTTTCATTTATCTTAATGACCATCATATGGCAGCTCTTTTAAAAAATGTTTTTTATAAAAGATGTCTTCCCATTTGTCTGGGAAGATATGTATTGACTGAGGATTAAGGGTGGATTGCCTCTTCTGAAATATAGACTGCAACTTTTTTGACTGCAGCTTGTCAACACAATTAGAAGAACTAAATGCCTAGTTCTGCTTTTGGGAAATAGTGGTAAATGAAAACAAGAATGTGGTAAATCTGTTCCTTGGTAGGAGAGAAATTAAGGAATTGGAGGAGTTTTATTGTAATGAACTTAGAAAAGTAAATCTGAAGACAAAAAGCTACCACACATTACATAGATAATAACAGATAATAACATTGGTAGTATAAACATAAAATTTGTTTTTTCTTTTAGAATTTGGGGAGAAAAATACCTAGCATGTTTGGCTGAATGGTTTTTCCTTTTGAGGAGCTCCTCTTAGAAAAAGCTGATTTTTCTTAAAAACATTTGCAACATGAAATTATTTGAATTGTATCTGTTCCTTGGTGAATGGGTAAACACCCAAATAGTAACTTTTATTTCAATGGTGCTATTCACACAAATAATTGTGTGTAAGTGGGAGTGAGAAAATGACAAATGTCTTCCTTTGCCATTTCTGTGAATAGCTTCTCTTTTTTAAAATTCACTTAAGTGAAATAATCTCTCACGCTACAGTTCTCTTTTAACTGTTCCAAGGATTGGATAGAAAGCATTGGCACACTCAAGATAATACCATTAGCAGCAGTCTAACTTGGTCTTCTGGCAGAGACTGTCAGGCCTTGGGTGGATGTTATCACTAAAACACTACCTGCACATACTGTACTCTTTCACCTGTACATGGAGAAAAAATCTCGCAGTGTGACAGGGCAGACCTAGAAGCAATGTTGTCCTGCCCTTCTACTAAATCTTACAGATTAATACACTGAAGGTCCTAGATACTTTACGCCTGGAAGGCAGGTTCCAACACTCCTGTTACTTGTATCTATCTGGTACCAGCAGTGATTTCGTTTAATGCATTATGGGGGAAAATGTAGCATTTTTAAACTAGATCTATGGAAATCATAAGCAAATTCTCTTCATCTCAGATCTATGGGTCATGTTATAAGGATTACTGTTACAGCCTGATCTCAATAAGATTGCGCTAAAGGGAATTCCAGATTCCAGCAATGGTAAGTTATGAAATTAGCTTAGCTGATTAAAGTATGGCCCTAATAACACTAGGGTTGTGGTTCAATCCCTGTTATGAGCTATTCACTTAAGAGGTCTCTAAGGAACCTCTTGAGTCCCTTTCAACTCAGAATATTCTATGATTTAGATGTAAAAACAGTTATGATGAATTCCAGTGATACATGTTTTTGTTGGTAGAATGAGAAAAACTTTGCAGTTACTACTTGATATTACTTTAAAACAGCATTATTACCAAACTGCCATCCCATCTCTTCTACCAAGTCCTTGTTCATGTGCCCTATTTCTGTATTATGCCACCACAACTAGCTGACAGCCTTGTAGAAAACCATACTGATAAGCCAATCAGCTAAAAATTCCTCTTGTTCCCCCGTTTACTGTCATTTTCAATTCAACCAGGCTCCCAACCTTGTTACTTTACAAATCCCTTACTAGGACAATATAGGGATTGGTGTAAGAATAGCTTCAAATGAGCAGTGGAACAAGACCAGGTTTGGGGGTAAAGATGTGGACTTTTCTTGGAGGGTAAATTGAATTATATATTTAAATTTCAGCTTCTATTTTAAACAAATTCTGAATTCTTTCTTCATGGACATTGTTCATTTTTAATTTAATTTACTGTTTTCCTCCAACATAGCTATCAGTAAACATTTCTACATTTGATCTGAACAAAAAGTGCCAAAAGGAAACAACAAAGATACAGGGTCTCTTTATTATCTTAACTTCAGTAGACTTTTTAAATTAGTCTTGCTTAGATTTTTTCAGCTCTAATTAGTTCTGTAGAATGATTACTAAGTGATTTACCTGAGTGTAAGATTTTGTTGAACAGGCAAATAATACTTGTGATTAGAATTTGGGGGGAAAATAGAGTTCCTTTGTTAGTTTTTTCACAGTTCCACTGGGATAAATAATTATCCTTCACCAGTGAAAAAATATTCATTCTTGTTTCAAGGGGAAGAAAATAGACTAGCCATTAGCAATGAATTGAAATTATCAGTTTTATCGAAGTGAATATGCTGCTCTTGTAAAACACTGGTAATCTAGCTGTGTTTAAAAGCCATGTAAAAAACAGTAGTTTTGTGTCTTCTTTTGGCACTTAGACAACAAGGCATGATACATGATGAAGTTACTAATTCCTGAAAAACTTACTAGACAACATAACCACTTTTAAGCACAGAATACTAATGTTTAAACCATTATATCACCTACATTTCCATACAATTTTTCACCAAGTATTTCATGCACTACAGTAGTATAAATACTTTCCTATATTAAGAGATCCACTGAAAAACTAGAAATAATAAAATGCTCTATAATGTCTACTGCAAAGTTCATGTTATTCCAGACTTGGATTTCAGCCAACAGTCCTAAAATAATTTTAGAATGTAGAATGCTTCTCACTTCGTAATGTAAGCGTGTATAGAGGCACATACATGGGATCAAATCACCTTCAATGTGAAGCAATGCAATTCCATTGAACTTAGTAATTTATAGCAGATGAGGTTGTGGCCATATGCACATATCTACATGTATGTACCTGTAACACGCTCATGTACTTACGTGGGACGGACATAAAACCATGTGTGCGTATGACAGTGTAATCACACAGAATTTCTTTTCTCTGCCACCAAATTTTTCATTAGACTGGAAAAATGGAAAGCCTTCATATACTTTAGATATTAATTATTTCTGGTTATGAGAGGCATATGGTTTTTCATATAATTTCTGATTTTTAGGGTGTCCCTTGCTGAAACAGTGCCAAGGTTATTTGTCTGAAAGTCATTAATGATAGAAATAAAAGACTTGAGGAGAGGAGGAAAGATGGAAGTTTAATTTCATTGAATTTGCCCATAGAGAATACACTCAGTTAATATTATGACTTTTAAAATGTGGTATGCTATTGAAAAACTATTTATAAAGCCTTGGTATACACATGGTACCTGCTATGTAAAATCTGCAGAACTGTGGTTGAATAAAGGAAAGAGACCTTCACATTGCAACAACTACAAGGCGTCAGGGCAGGAGCTGGCTCCTTTTCCTACACAGGCTGCCTCTTCAAGGGAGAGAAGATACTGATGGGGAGAAAACTTTTGAGCAACTTTAAATGGAAAGTAGATGGTACAAATTGCAAAACCTTTTAAAGGGAAAAAAGTTATCCATAAAATTTCAGGTACAATGGATTAAAAGATGGAAGAGGTTGATAGACAAATAATTAAAGGAAGCATCTCAGGAGGCAGAAGATCCCTCTCTCCTCTTGTATGTACACAAACTACTGATTTCTGATAGCTGTTTCTATACTTGAAAGTCTTGTTTCTTTATTTTTTATTTTTTCTTTCCTTTTTTTCCCTTTTTTTTCAGCTTGTTTGTTGTTATGCTTTATAAACATACCATGAATTATTCCCAAGTGGACAACAAACCTAATTCTTTTCTAAGCTACACCTTCATAAAACCAATATAATTCTGTCAAAATGAATGGATAGAATAGTACCATTATTTTGCAGAGTGTTAAAAACAGCCTTGTTCCTGCAGAGGCAGGATATCTGTTATTCTTTGAGCTTCCTATTATCTATATTAAGCCTCTAGGCTACTTGTTACTTCTATTGTGATTGCTAATGCATGTTCCTGTTTAGCACTGGTATTATCTCTTGCATGGTCCAGAGATATCTTGTTCTGTCTTGGTGTTAAGTGCTGGTGAGATGCAATCAAATTTTGTACCTTCAGACCACCATAAGTGACAGAGAAGAGGATGATTCATCAATAGTAACTGCTTTAATGGACCTCTTCAGCTTGACAGAGTATTATGTGAATCACATATTACAATGAAATGTACCATTGAAGAACAAACTGCAAAACCTAAAGAAAAAGAAGATATCTAGGTCAGCCAAAGAGTGATCTCAATTCTAGTTGGAACCAATGCTTTTTTCCAATGCAGAATTAATAGGTCTTTCTTTGTGCTCCTGACTGGCCTACTACTAATACCACACACTGTATCTTGGGGTTTGCAGTACTATCACAAAATATCATAAAGTGGGTAGGAACCACAATGGGGTCATCTGGTCCAGCTCCTTGCTCAAGTAGAAGCAACTCAGAGGACATGGCACAGGAATGTGTCCAGGTAGTTTTTGAGTATCTTCAGTGAAGGGGACTGCACAAACTCTCAGGACAATCTGTGCCAGTTCTTGATCATCTGCACTGTACTATGTTCCAGAAATGCCTGGCACTTTCTTTAATCTGTTCTTTGTGTATGTTTGATGCACTTATAAAATGTTTTTCAATTTCATTGCTTCCCATAGATCTTTACCTTCTTTTCCTTTTCCTCATTTTTCTCTCATTTTGCTCATGGTGTACATCAGGATTAGGTTTTCTTTCATGCCTTACTATTTCCAGCAGGTCACCACCTTCTTCTTGAGACACTCCTGGTTTAAAATCAAGCACCACTGGGACATGATGCCCACTGACATAACTGGGGACTGAAATCCTGCAGAGCAGAGGCCAAATTTGGTAGATATTTTCTAACATTTTGCCTCTGGAAGTATAGAAGAATAAGAAATAAGGCCTAAAGAAAATTTAAAGGCTGAAGGATGACAATGAGGTACTCCTTTATGATTGCCAGAAAGAATTCAGATTTTTTTGATCATGACAGTACTTATTAGACAATACACATTGAAATTGAGCCATGTATGGTTTGATTCCTACCATAGGATGAATGAGGAGAGTGTAATTCATGGGAGAGTAATATGTGGAAAAACTAAGATTATCCTAAGTAAAATGCATTTTTAAAATATATCTACTGTGAATAAATCTTCTATGTTAAAAAATATTCAGAAATCTTGAGAGAGTCTGATATAGCAAGGTTCAAAAAATATGTGTTCACAAAACAACTGCAGTGGTCCAGGCTTTGCCTGTGAAAACTTTTAGTCATTTCACCTGTCTGTAACTGCAGGTGAAAATTACAAATATGATTGACTGTAGTTATTCCTACATTCAGAGACAATGCTGCAGAGTGTTCAAGCTAAGCACCAAAGAATATATAATCACATCTTGAAGAGAAGTTCATACTTTGCAAGTTCAAATGAACAGTTAAGATTGTCATAGAGAAAATATGTCATTTTACCCTCTTTACAAATTGGTTAATGAGGTTCCATTGGAATAAGTAACTTCACAAAGGTCATATAAGTCTGTGGCAAAACAATGAACTGAAATTAGCTCTCCAAGGTGAACAGTGTGACAGTGCAATGCTGTCTTTATTTCTACTCCCACAGTATTTATTTAATCTCTGCTGATTTTTAAAATTTCCTTTTAATCTTAGAGAATATTAAGAAATCTCTTTAAAAAGCCAAAATCCTTAAAAAGCCACCCCAACCTGTATGTTTTCCTGTATGTTTTTTTGTCCCTTAGGTTACCATAGGAAATTGTGTTATAATCATGTTTAATTGTATAGGCTCTATTCTCGGCAAAGAAAATCAACCTTGACACTAGGAAACCAGAGGGTAAAATGTTTGAAAGGGAAGAAGGCATTTCATATTGGACAGATTTGCATGTGTTCAGCATTAGATAGAGATCTTTACATAAGAGTCTAAGCACTGAGGCTTTTCTGGATTCCCCACTGGGGATGTGATACTGCACTTTGTTAATATGTTATAAACACAAACGGGCTAGCACTTGCTGAATTTACACTGCACATTAAAAGTTTGAGGTTCCAGAGGGAATTCAGAATTCCTCCTCTTAACGGAACTGCTTTTCTCTGGGGAGATGTAACAAGCCACCACTGTGATCAGCAGCAGCATGAAGACAGGAGGTTTCTGCTGCAGTAGAAACACTCATTTCTCCACCTGTTTAAACCACAAGCTCCGACTCTACCCTCCAATGTTCTGTGTACATGACTGTTTAGGATAGTTTGCAAGTCATTCATATGATATCTGTAAGAAAGGTCCTGCAATAAAAATCAAAATTTGCCCTGCAGTATGCAGAATATGCTAGCTGAAAACACAAATTGTTATTAAATTGTCTTATTTTTTCAATGTAAGATTTTAATAATAAGTCTTTGGTATTTTTCTTTCTTACTAGTTTGCTCATACAGTGATGCTTTTGACATATTTTTAAGAAAGGAGAGCATAATCCTGTTGTCCTAAACTCTTTTCTACAACAGACAAGAAAATATTTTTGTTGTACATAAAGCTGTAAAAAACAGATCTAAAAAGAGGACATTGAAGTGGGAGTGTGAAAATTTATATCCCTAGATCCTATATAGCAATCCTGACAACGGCTGTTTTGCTGTTGGCTAATCATCCCAATACTCCCTTTTCAGATGGTTTCCATCTCATACTTTCTACCAGGTGCTAGGCATCCCATCTGCCACGCCCATTGGGATTTTGCTGTCCCTGGGCACTTTTAGTGCTTACTGGTGAGCTTAGTGTCAGACACTCAGTCAAATCAGCAGAAGTTATGCGATGAGGCATCTAAAACCTATGGTTTACTGATGACTCTTCCTTTATGGCTATAGCAGGGTCAGCAGCACATGGCCTTCACTATGCCTCAAAGCAAAATTCTCACCGAACTCTAGCAAAGTCAGAAAACTTGGGCTTATTTGTGTCTAAGGTGAGTTTCACCCCTCATCTCCAGTTCACTGGTTTACAAAGTTCCTTAAAATAGCTCCGCTGTCAAAGCCAATATATGAACTCCTCGTCACTATACCAATGTAAATTATTACTTATCTAAAATTTTTTAAGGTGAAAATATATGGCATTGCAAAATGACATTTGACAGCAAAATGTGACTGCACTGACTGATGTGAGCTTTCAGTCTGCTGTGCTCCTAGAAACAAATGGACTGCTTTCACATATCTCCAGTCTCCAGGTCTGTCTGTGGTTACTACAGTGACTTCTCTTTGTTCTGTACTTGAGTGCTGTAAGAGTCAAGGGCTCATCTGTCATGTGCTATAGATAATCTCAAAAACACCTTAACAGACAACATATGAACCCCAGGGCTGTTTATATTCATGAAAACTGTTCCCCCCACAGAGGTCACATTGAGTGAGATAAACCGTGTCATCAAATATGCAGCATACATTGCAACAGGGGTCTGGCATTGCAGACTGAAGACTTTTTTTGAGTTGTGTCAAGGAGGACTGTTTTTGTCCTTAGCTTGATGAACAGTTTTAAACAGCCAGCACTCTTGTAGTTCAAATGTAGATGAGAATAGAAGTTATCGCTATCCTCACTTCTTTGTACTGAAATGACAAAATGCATTTTCTCTTATCTGACTGCTTAATACCCAGTGAAGAGCTGATATACAAGTGTCATGGTTATAATATATATACTATAAAATAGACCTAATAAAATTAAACAGCTGCCTGACAGCAACATTGCAGAGGACTGTCTTTCTGTGTTGTTGCAGGCTGCAATATGTGCCTGACACATAATCAGGTCACAGGTTGTATTTGTACCCGTGGCAATAAAGATAATATTTAAAACTGATACAATAGCTACTTTTCCCCAAAATGTTTTATGATCTAATCAGAGAAACAACCCTAGAAATTATTGTGTGTTTACTCTATAGTACTGCTGTTATCAAAATCTTACCTGAAAATAAGAATAGAGATGTCTAGGTATTTGCAGTGCACTCCTACACATCCCACATCCAGTTTTCCCTTGACTTTAGGGAGTTTTGGATTAATTCTTTTGAAAAAGGAACTAATTAGTTGCGTTTGAAAAAAAAAATTAAGGCTGCTTCAGTAGAGTTTTTCACAAGCATATTGATATTTGTTTTGTCTTATACTATCACTGCAAATAACTTCACAGCCATCACTGACACCCTCTATCTAGTTTTTACAGAGTTGATATCCAAAATGCAAGTACACATCAATTTTTGAACAAATATTAAGAGATTGCATGTAGCTAAAACTTATTATGAAGAATTTAGTGTGCATATTTTGCCTCCACACTTGTTTTATTCTGCTAAATAGCCTATGCAGAAAACAATTTACTTATCCATTAAAAAACAAAACAAAAACACCATATTAAAAAACCCAAACAAAAAAGCCCTAAGAACAACAACAAAAAACCCCCAACCCTGTTCTATTCTGTTTTGGTTTCTGGGGTTCTGTTGTCATTTTATCCTAAAGTGCTGTTTCCTCACATTTGCATCTACCAGCCTTTTTAATGTGATATTCCATTTAAACTGCCTTTTAATTGTATGTGCTGCCTTGGCAGAACATGACTGATGTACTAGCGTTAATTAGGGCTCCAGTCAGCAGCCTATGCCAGCTGGAAACTGAGAAACAAGCGTAAATTATTCTGTCATCAATCAGCTCAAAAATGTTTGAATCACTAATTAGTTTGCAATTTGGGTGACAGTTTATCTGACGCAGGCGGTGTCAGAAACTTCAGATCTTAGATGAATAATTTGCCAGCAACAAGCACATATTCCCTGCTTTTAAATACATGAAGGTTTATCTGCATGTTGAAAGGTGGCTCAGCAGTCTTCATTAACTTCCAACTGGGACTATGTAAATCAGGAATCAGTGTGAGGCACTTCAGTCTGTGGTGGCTTAGCAGATGATATTTAGAAAAAGAAAGCCTCTTTTCTCTCTTTTTTTATTAATAATTCATAAACTGATAGACGAGAATGTTTGGGCTTTAACAGCTTAAAGAAATCACAATGGTTAAAAAAAAGAAGGCAATCACCCCCTTTTACATGAAAATTAGTTGTGCTGCATCTTGCTGTTTAACTGATTTAGTCTCCTCCACTGTCATGTGTCTGGAATGTTAAGCAGTAAGTGATTAGCCCTTGTCCTTTAAAGCAGGATCATTATTGGGGTTTTATTAAATGGCAGACTTGTGTTTCCATTTAAAGGGTATGAGAGGTGGGGGAGGGGAAACACGAAATTGCTAACAGGAAGCAGAAAAGGTTACCAGTGTCTCAGAAGGAGAAACTATTCAACATTATAAGTGCAGTCGAGAGAGTCTTAACATCTGTGTTATTCTTATCTAGAAGAGAGATAAGTTTAATATCTTGAAACACACACACCTATTCTGTGTCCTATAGATAAAACAGAACTGTAAAAACAATTGAGGGAGACAGTATTACTGGGTAGAGAGACAGCAATGTGTCTTCCACCTACTCATCCATCCTTCTGGAACCGAAAGGTGGCTTTGATATGGAAAGATGCAACAAGAGCAGGGAGGAGAGCTGTAAGCCGGCCATGGTGCCAAATAAAAAAAGCAATTGAGGATGAGATTCTGAGGTTCTCTGTGCCTGGCAAAGGGCATGCTCTCTGCATTCAGAGCTTTGACAAGGTGAGAGAAGCAGGGAAAATGATACTGTGTAATTATGATTAGCTAGTGCCATTCTAAGCACAACACAATAGTAGCATGCATGGGGGTGCTAATGCTTAGTAAGTGTTAACAAAAGGATTTGAAGTAAGAAGTCAGTGACAGTTTGGTGACAGTCCTTTCCCCTTCTGTCCCAAGTCCCTCTGCTTTCAAGTTCTGTTTGTTATAGCCAGAACAAATATGGTATGTCATATTTTCCCTGGTATGTCATATTTTTAACACCTTATCTGCATTGGTTTAAAACTTTGCTGAACTTTATCTACTTTGGTACATTTTTTTACAATATATTAAATAGACTTAGGTAAAATAATTCTGTTTTCAGAAATTTCTAGGAAAAATGAGTTTTTTGTTTTAGGAGAGAAAAAAGCCCAAACAACAGGACATATTTGGTTTGTATATGGCAAAAATTTTGATTCTTGGGTTGTTTCATTGACAATTTTTAGATGTTACAAGCAAAAATTTTTAGTTTGGCAAAATATACAGTCTTCATGATACAGCAGTATTTTGCACCATTTTAATGAAAAGAAAGAGGCAAGGATAGTCAAATTGCAATATCACTAAACAACTTCACATCACCAAAGACCAGGAGAAATTAGTTGGAAATACAGTAGATGTGGTCTTTAGAAGTCCCCTAGCTGGGGGATCACATGCACACAGATGCATGTGGGGTATGTCCTGTGAAAAAATCAGTACTGGACTGGGTAGGAGGCTGCAGAACCCTCAGGCCTCCAAGGGCCATCGAGGGTAACCAGTCCTCTTTCCTGTTGACCACCACTACATCCCTCATCCAGGCTAAGTACCTTCCATGGATGGTCCCTGATTATGCTCCTCCTCAGCTGGATGCCCAAGTGGGATTCTGAGGGACTGGGAAATATCCTGACTGCTGAGTGCCTTACCTGCAATCAGGTGGGAGGGAGCTGCAAATACAGAAAGTCCTATGTAACAATACGTAGCCTAGGAGATCTAGGTTTCCAGGAATCAGATCACGCACTCGACATGAATGGCACATTTGACTTTAATCCCTCGGTCTCAACTCTCTGTCAGCACAATACTGGAAAAACAAATTCTTATTGGTCAAGCACTTTAATGAACTACATAAACAGCATATGCAGAAATTAATGAATCTGGCTTTAGAGGCAAGTTTAAATAGTGGAAAATAAACAAAGGTTTGGACTGCACACTCCAGAATTAAGGTAAAGCAAAATAGTGAATAACTGCTTACTCTGCAGGCTCTCCTCTATACATTGAGTAAGGCTGTGGTCTGCATAGGGACAAAAAATAGGGAGCTATATGGGAATTTCTTTTAACAAAAACTTTTTGCTTGTTTCTTTGTTTTAGCAGAAAATACCAGTTTCTCAAAACTGCAACCTTTTATGGAAAAAAGTTCATACGGATGACAGTTTTCTCAACAGGACTTCAGTGTCTCAGAGGAGAATTTGTTGTCAAAAGGTAAACTGGAGAGTGATAAACCCACAGAGGCAGACCCACTCCAGAGCTGCCACCAGCTTATTGGTAAAGCAACACTAAATGCTCTGCTACCATAGAAAAATTCAGCTGTCTTGTAGGAGTAGATAATGGCTGGAGGTCATGCATCTGGCAACAATCCTCTTTCTTCTGCATCATATACCTTTCTTGTTATATCCTACTTAATATATGAAGAAATTATGTTACTTCTGCTCTTTCTTGACAATTCTCATCTTGCTTTCCACATCACAAAGGAGATCTAAGATAATTCAAGTACTGGAAGTCTGTTTCTACTCTTTTTCTCTCATTGCTTTTATTTCAAAAGGTCTATTCTTTATTCCTAAATAACACTACTGGATCCTAGAAATCTTTTGACTCTGTAAAGCAAATGGACACATGGACAACTGTTGAGATCACTGTAATACTGTCTTTTCTAACTTTTGACTGTACAGAAAGTACACATGTATATGCATCTGCCTAGTTTGTAGACATTTGCCAGGGTGTAAAACTGCAAACTCTATGATATGTCTAACAAAAACAAAACAAAAAAATATTCACCAAATCAGTTTAAGCTTGTACATATGGACTATATCTATCTATCTATCTATCTATCTATCTATCTATCTATCTATCTATCTATCTATCTATCTCAGTATTGACAAACTACTACAAAAATCACTGTCCTACTCTATATGCAGCATCCCTGTTCTCAGCCCTCTAAAAACTAAATAGATGTGACAGATCCCTGGTGAGAAGAAAACGGTTTCTTCTTCAAACAGGAAAAAGGCTGCTAATATGCAGAGAAAACGGCTTGTATAAAGTTGCACTGGAAGCCTTTGGCAGCATTGGCAGCTGAGCAGCTGTATAGTGAATCCTACCTTAAGGCTTTAAGCTCTTGATAGTTCTCTTTATTTGCATGACATGCAGATAACTTCTACATGATCGTGTTGTATTTCTCTTTAAATAATTACAGACCTTTTATAAGCCTGAGGTCAGCTTCTTTGAGTTTAACTTATCTTTAAGACAAATTATGTTTGTGTTAAAGAGATCTTTGGACCAAGGACAGGTACTTTGTCTTTAAATGCTCACTCAGCTGTAGAAAAATAAGAACTGTGAGAGAGGTTTTTTTGGCTTTTTTTTTTTTTTTAATGTGTAAGTTAAAGTCAGAAAATCCATAATTCTGCTGTTGTCAGACGCTGGTCTGAGGAAAGGCATACTGCAATTAGAGGACGGGGCTGAGTTCTAGCTCCGTGTGGCTCAGCTGGAAGAAATCAATTCTCAGAGTCTACTCTGTTATCTCAGGACTTGGTGCTGAACTACACTATCATGACATCAAGGAAGAAGAATGAGTTAAAATAATAAAAACAGATTGTTTAGAATCACAGAGAATAAATTCCTGCTATGTCTTTTCTTGATGCCTCCTTAGCTGTTCCTTTAAATGCTACAAAGTATTTTAGAACTTCTTTGATTTTGTTTTTGGGCTTGGGCTTGTTTGATATTTTTCTTTTCAATGCAATTATGTTTGTCATATGTTGCTATTGTGAAGGGATGGAACCTTTACTGTTGGACATCAGCTGGCATGCTTTGTGAGTGTTGAGGGAGAGGCATGCCAGGAAAAGTGTTAGCTCTTGTTTATCCATTACTGGCACTGATGCAACTAGTGAAGAGAATATCTCAAACAGCTTTTGAAACTATTTTTCAGAATAGGGTAAGTTTTTTTAAAACCAAATATGTTTCAAAGGGAGTACAAACTTTTCTCTCCTAATTTGTTCTCTTGATTCCTTCCATTTCATATATCTTAATAGACAATGAGAAAGAAAGATGAGGGTGAAGAAGTCCTTAAAATCGAGTGAATATTCTTAAAGGAAACCTGTTCAGAGACTAGTATGTAGACCTCATCACAGAGAATGAGCCAAGACAGGAAATATCTAGGGTAAAAATCATATTAATATGAAAGACTAGTGAAAGACTAGTGAAGACTGAAAACAGGACATGGGTCTGGATGAGCTCTTGCTTATGTTTAGATATTCAGAGAATCAGAGAAACAATTAGGTTGGAAAAGACCTCTAAGATCATCAAGTCCAACCTATGACCAAACACCACCTTGTTAATTAGACCATGGCACCAAGGGCCATATCCAGTCTTTCCTTAAAATATCCTGAGCAGCTCATGTCAATGTCTAATTACCCTTTTTGTGAAGCAATTTCTTCCAGTGTCCAACCTGAACCTCTCCTGGCACTGTTTAAGACTATGTCCTCTCATCTTGTTGCTGGATGTCTGGGAGAAGAGGCTAAAACCTGAATTGGTTAAAAACTCCTTTCATTAATTGTAAAGAGCATTAAGGTCCCCTGAGCCTCTTTTTTACCAGGCTAAGCCAGAACAGCTCCCTCAGCCATTCCTCATGGACTTGTGCTCCAAACCCTTTGCCAGCCTTGTCATCCTTTTCTGTATGTGCTCCAGTTCTTCAATGTCTGTCCTGCGCTGAGGAGCCCAGAACTGGACACAGCACTTGAGGTGTGGCCTCACCAGTGCTGGGTACACAGGGTCAATCAGTTCCCTGGTCTGCTGGCTGCACTATTGCTAATCCAGGCCAGGATGCCATTGGCCTTCCTGGCCACTTGGGAATAGCTGGGTCGTGTTCAGATGCTATTGACCAGCAGCTCCATGTCCTTTTCCACTGGGCAGCTTCCCAGGCACTCTGTTCCCAACCTGTAGCACTGTCTGGGTTATTGGGACCGAAGTGCACTGGCACTTCACCTTGTTGAACATCATACCATTGGTCTTGGCACCTCTATCCCTCCTGTCCAGGTCCTTCTGCAAGGTCTTCCCATCCTCCAGGAGATCAACACACACCCCAATTTGGTGTCATCTGTGAATTTACTGAGGACACACTTGGTCCCCTCATGCTAGCCATAATTAAAGGTACTGAACAGGACTGGGCCAGTGCTGATCCCTGGGGGATACCCCTAGTGACTCGATGACACCTAGGTGCAGCACCATTCTTCACTGGTGTCTGGGCCTGGCTGTCCAGTGTTCTTAACCCAGCAAAGGCTGCACATGTCCAAGCCATGGGCTACCATAATTTCCAGGAGAATGCTGTGAGATACAGTATTGAGGGCTTTACTGAAGTTCAGATGGACACATCCACAGCCTTCTCTGATCCACAGAACCAGTGACCCAGTCAGAGAAGGTGATCAGGTTGGCCAGGTAGGACTTGCCTTTCCTAAACCCCTGCTAGGTGAGCCTGGTCCCCTGGGCATCTTGTATGTGCTGTGTGATAGCACTCAAGATAATCTGCTCCATAACCTTGCTAGGCATCAAGATCAGGCTGATCTTGCTATCAGGCCTGTGGTTCCCTGGATCATCCTTCTGGCCCTTCTTGTGGATAGGAATCACACTGGACAACTTGCACTCATCTGGAACTTTTCCAGTTAACCAGGACTGATGATAAATGATGAAGAGCAGCTGAGTGAGCTCTTCCACCAGCTCCCTCATCATCCTAGGATGAAACCCATCTGTCCCCATAGACTTGTGAGCATCCAAGTGGCACAGCAGTCACTAATTACTTCCTCATGGATTACAGGGGATCTGTTCTGCTCCCTATCCCTGCCTACCATGTCAGGAGGGCAGTTGCTCTGAGCATAACTAGGCAAAGAAGGCAGTAAGTATCTCAGCCTTTCCCTCCTCATTGGTCACTGTATATCCCTCTTTGTCCAGTAAAGAATGGACTTTTACCTTGGCTGGTATTTTGTTATTAATATACTTTAAAAAACTGGCATAACCAATAGTGACCACATTAAGTTTCAGCTAAATTTTTGCCTTTCTAGTTTTATTTCTATGTGACCTAACAACATCCTTATAGACTTCCTAAGTTACCTGCCCCTTTTTCCAGAGGTTATATACCCTCTCTTTTTCCCTTAGTTCCAGTGAAGGCTCGCTGCTCAGCCAGGCCAGTCTTCTTACCTTCTGTCTATTTGCACATAGGAATAGCTTGCCCCTGAAACTTCAATACTTCTTAAAGTATGTCCCATCTTCTCGGCCCACTTTGTTTTTAGAGTCTGGTTCCCAAAGCTCTCTCTCAGCCAGCATCCTAGGCTAAGTTTGTATAGGCTAAAGTCAGTATAGGCTAAAGTCTGTACTGGGGAAGTTCAGGGTAGATGTTGTATTGCTCTCCCGGAATGTCCTAGACTGCCTCTTCTGTGCTGTGGTGAGTTTCCAGCAGACATTTGGCCAGTTAAACAAGGACTGACAATCATGAAACATCAGCATCACATCATAGAATAGTTCATCCACCTCCTCATCCTGGTTGGGTGGTCTATAACAGACTCTCACCAGGATATCTCCCTTTTCAGCCTTCCCCCGATTGTCACCCATAGGCACTCAGCATTCTCATCACTACCCTCAAAGTGTTTGAGCTCTGTACACTCAAAACACTTCCTACTGTACAGAGCCACCCCACAGCTCTCCTTCCTTGTCCCTTCGGAAGAGCTTGTAGCCATCCAGTGCAGCACTCTGCTCATCCCACCACATTTCTGTCATTGCTTTCCTGCTGCACAGTGGCCTCCAGCTCCTCCTGTTTGTTACCCATATTGTGTGCATTGGTGTAGTTGCATTTCAGCTGGGCTACTGATTTTACTCCTAACCCTGGCATCCTACCCCCAGGCTCATCTTAAGTGAGCCTGGTCTTATTCCCATGCCCCTTCAAGCCAAATGCTTCAGGTAGAAACCTGCATGCTGTGGAGGTTCTTGCTGGTCAGTGAGCAATTATGAGTATCTAGAGAGCTGTTAAGTGGCTGGATTGTCCATAGCCCCCTACTGATTACAGGGTTCAGCATGCTCCTGATGTGAAAGGAAAGCCTCCTTGGAAGTCTGCTCTTCTCTGCTTCCTGATCATTTGCTGCTTATGGAGAGAAAGGGTACTTAGGGCTATTTTTCCCTCCATCCCTCTCATCCTAGAGGACAAGTTGCAGGACAGACTAACCACAGAACTAGTCTGCAAAATTTGGTAAGTGCCCTGCCTCTTCAGACAATCTTGTATCGCTGCTACCAAGTTCCTAGACCTGCCTGGTGGTAATGGAGCGATGACTTCCTTTTAGTTTTTCTTCATCTTTTTTAGGATAAAAGGAACTGTTCTGTATCCCTGCCTGGTGATGGCTTCTTCCAGGTGAAGAAGGTTGCAGGGCTAGTAACTGGTCTGTCTCTAGCTCCTTGAAGTTAGTGTGGAGCATTTTCATTTCAAGGAAGTCTTGATACCCTAAGGCACTTGTAAAACGAAATATCATAGTTCTCAAGGTGAAGTTGTTTGTTTTTTTTTTTTTTCTGGGATACAATGTATTTTAGAAAATATTTTCCATGTCTCACATATTGTGCCCTTCTTGGACAGTTATTAGCTATAATTGTTCATAATTCAATAATACTTAACAAAATATACTCCTGGAAACCTTTTAATCAACTGCCAACACTTTGGGCATGAAGGGTCAACCTTTATGCCTGATGTTCTTGTAGTCTTTATGATCTCTCTATCATCACTCATTCAGAACATTTTCTAGCAGATTTTCCTCACTTACCCTTATGCTCTTTGGTTAGAGTGTTTAATGCCATAGGGGTGATCTTTCTAAGTAAGCTCCTTCTCTGCCCTCTTTAAATTCCAATGCACATCCACAGATCAAAGGTATCTAGTAGTACATGCACCTAAAGTAGATAAGAATTGCTGATTGTATGATCTTATACTTTACCTTGTGTAAAAACAAAAACAAAGAGAAATCTCTGTCTTCAGTTCTACCTCTAATACTGCAAATTTGAAATATTTGTAGGTTTTTAAATAAGAAATGGAGTTTTTTCTGAACTACAGTTACATTTCCAGTACTTCACTGTTAATCTAACTTGCTGATATGGGTTCTTTGTGAACAACTGTTGCTTTATCAGCACGGTTATCAAAATCAGCTTCTCACAATACTTCTGATGCAGTAGAAATTGGGATGAGATTTGGGAATTTCTTTATTGGACATGCTGGGAGGAGTTATTATGCTTTTCAACATAATGAAGTCCAACCTAGGGCGCTTAATATTGAGAAATTACATTCAACACGTGATTTCCATGTTTTTTTTTGTCAGGAAAATACATAATATTTCAAATTCTGTATAGTTCACAGTATTCCCCTTGGAACAAGACAAACCTGAAAAATGTAGTGTTTGTCACAGGAGCAATGTGAAAGAAAGTTCTTTTAGTACTTACCAGAGGCTCCTTAATGTCTTTCAGTACTGTGTCTTTCCATGAGCTATCATAAAAATTACAAATGTTCCTCTTTTTCTGTAATTCTGAGATAGTATCATAGCTGATGACACTTTCCCTTCGCTACCTGCTGTGACGGGATAAAGTGACTCAGCTTTGTAAAAACTTAACAGGTTCTCTCTCCTTTGGACTTGTATCTCATCAGCAGGTAATGAAGCCAAGATTGTTCCACCCACCTACTTCTACCTCATCTGATATTAGAAACTCAGTGTGGAATATTTTGGAAAATGTGAGCACAGTGCTCTCTTCCTATGAGTACCATTCATGGTGTCTTGTACATCATATAAATGCAATTAGAAACTATTTTTCCAATAGTTTTAAAAAGGCTTTTGCATCTTGGTAAATGTTATTTCTGATTACATTCTACTGTGCTAGAACTGCTTGAAAATACCTGGTGTTAGATGTAAATTCCCCAATATATAGACATAATATTTTTTCTCTTAATGCTGCTTTTATCCTTTTACTTTCAAAGGGTAAAGCAGTATTATGGAATAGAACTTTCTAAAACTGCGTAGTTTATACATTTGTATCATTCTGGATGTTGTATGGTAGCCTGTTGACTTTTCACAAGACGGAATTGAGCAACTGACAGCATTTTTAATGTACTTAATCAGGAAATCAAGAATGTAGTCTAATATGCTTTTTCCTTGTGATTTTGTTAAATATGTCTTTAATCACTAAACACGTGATTGACGGCTTCAGAAAAGATATGCATTTTACACTTATACATACAATTTGGCTGGACTTTTATTCTTGCATCCTATGTAAAAGATAATAAAAGCAAAGATGAAAGATTCATCTTGTCTTTCTAGCATCAGATTGTCATAAAGTGCAACTTTATGACAATCTGATGCTAGACACCCCATTTATGACACCTTGGGTGTCTAAATTACTGCTAAGTAATTTGGTGGGAATTTAATGGGAAGACCTGGTTCCCATTTTAATCAGGTTTGAAAGCCATAATGGGGGAAGGAGGTAACTGGGTTTGCTTGATCAGTCAGGTGAACCAGTCAGTAGCAAACTTCAGGTTTATGAAAATGAAATCATGAAGCTCAGAGTGGGAAGTAAGTTAGAATAGTAGAAATTATAGAAATAGAAACTGAGAAATATAGTAACTGAGAATCCTTGCATGAACATTATATGCAGTAGGACCTTACAAAGAGCCCAGAGAAGTATGGAAAAGCTGGTGAGGCCACAAAAATTCATAATCAAGACTGAAATTCTCAAAGCAGTACAATGGATTTTAAAAAAGGATTTGAGAGGATTTCTAGTAGCACTTCTGTGGATAACTTCCTGCAGTATTTGAAAATCTTAATCTAATTTGCTGAAGTTGGATAAACAATGACCAGAATAAGATATAAGAATAGCCTATATTTTCACATATGATGATAAATACTAGATGAGAATACCAAGATGGACTAAATCCATAATGAGGAATAAGATGATGACATTCAAACAGAGAAAAGGGGATTTTTATTATTTTTTATGCAGACAATGAGATATAGTTCAGCCATAAGATATTATTACCCTCTCCATTGAAGCTTCAGCCATTTGTCACAAGATTTTTTTAAACTAGTTAGGATAAAATACTAGAAAATATACTGCTAGGAACCTTCCTGCAGTAAGGAAGGAGCAAATAGTGATATATTTACTTTTTGTAGTAGCAAAAACTTCATCCACCTAATGACTCACTGTTTTTTCAAATACTGCAACTCACTTCTCTAATAATAATGAAGAATGTAATTGTAATTAGTTGACCCTGGCTGGACACCAGATATCCACCAAAGCTGCTCTATCCCTCCCCTCTGCAAATGGATGGGGAGAGAAAATATAATGAAGGGTTCATGAGTTGAGATAAGGGCAGAGGGAGATCACTCACCAAATACTGTCATGGGCAAAACAGGCTGGAATTAGAGATATTAATTGAATTTACTACTGACAAAATCAGAGCAGGATAATAAAAAGAAAAAACAGACCTTAAAAACAGCTTTCCCCACCCCTCCCTCTGTACCTCATTTCCTCAGTGGTGCAGAAAGGCAAAGAAGGGGGATTATGGTCAGTTCACCAAAAGATTTTCACACTGCTCAGAGAGAGGAGTCCTTCCACTTTTCCATTGTGGGATCCCTCCTACAAGAGGGGGATGAACTTTCTCCATGAACTTTCCACTGTGAGTCCATTCCACAGGAAACAGTTATCCACAAAATGCTCCAATGTGGATCACTCTTCCCCGGGGTGCAGTCCTACCAGGAAACCTCCTCTGGTGTGGCCTCCTCTCTTCTCAGGTCTGCAGGGCCCTGCCAGGAGCCTGCTCCAGGACGGGCTTCCCATGGGTTCACAGCCTCTGCTCAGGCATCCACCTGCTCAAGCCTGGGTCTTCTCCATGGGCTGCAGGTGGATCTCTGCATTCCCAAGGACCTCCATGGGCACAGCTGCCTCGCCATAGGCCACACCACAGACTGCAGGGGAATCTCTGCTCTGGCTCAGCCCTGGACCATCTCCTCCCCCTCTTTCTCCACTAACCTTGGTATCTGCAGAGCTGTTCCTCTTAGATATTCTCACCTACTCTTCTCTGGCCACAATTACAACTGCCCAATAATTTTCTTAGATTTGTTATCACAGTGGTATTGCCACCATTTCTAATTGGCCCAGCCCTGGCCAGATTATCCATCATGGACCCAAGTGGTGTTGGTCCTGCTGGAGACAGAGGAAGCTTCTGTCACCTTCTCACAGAAGTTATCCCTGCAGCCACTCTGCTACAAAAACTTGGCCATGCAAACCTAATACAATATTTTTTTATTTTTAAATACTATTTTTTTTCTGTAATAATATGCCTATACCAAACTTCCTTTCAGTTTGGGCTTATATGGCCAACACATTTTTATGCCCATTCCCTTCCCATTAGGCCATTAAAAACCATTAAAATGGATCTGATTGAAATGGAAGAAACTTTAAATGTATCTTGGAGGGTTCATGTATTTGAAGTCAGAAGCACCAAGAGAAGAAACTGGATCTTGGTTCAAAATAAATATATATGTAAAGCCATAGCAATATTTTGGTCCCTAGGGTATAATTTCCTCTGCTCTTGTAAGAGGGGTTGTAAATATATCAGAATATAACCATGATTTTTTCTACACTGTGTTTGTGTTTCTATAATCTCTGGAAACAACTGTATTAAGGCTCCATAGATTTTTTTTCTTCACTGTGGGAGACTTTCTTTTTCCTACAGCTATGCCTGGATATTTAACTACATAATGAGTCCAAGAAAATGACTATTGAATTTCAGAAACACACTTAAATACTTTTCAGAAAAAGTGTCTCTGCTGGGCTATGGTCTACTATTTCCGAAGTGCAGTGGGAAGAAAAATTCTAAAAAAACCCGAAGAATTGTGCCTTTGATTATTGAAGAGCTGCAGCAAGTTTAATCCTTGAAGCTTGAAAGAGCTTTCTGTAAATCAGCCAATTTGTTGAAAAGTCCTACCATGAGTATTTACAGGCAAATCACTATATGAAAATTACTGTGCCCCACTGAAATCCATAATGAAGTTATCACTGAAAAACCGTGGTTGTTCAACCATGCTGATGATTATTTCTAGTGTGATCAGGTGGGGTTGGCCTGTGTAGAGCTTTATGCAGGCATTTGATTCAGGTATTGAACACCCAATCTACTGAAACTATTGAAGACAGATGGCTTTTTTTTTTTTTTTTGGTGAGTATCTTATAAGGGCAATATTGTACTAGTTTAATTTCTTATATTGATGTATCTGTCAGATGGGCAGCTTTGGCACTGCAGGTACTGCAAATGAGAATGTCTGCCAGTGTTTTCTCTAGTGTTATCCTTATTGCAGGTATGCAGCTCAGCTATTAGTCAAAAGTATAAAGGAACTCATTCTGACAGTAATGTGTTTTGATTTTATAAAACTAAAAACATCTGTAAGTTTCGAGAATCTTAACTTCTGATATGGAAAAAAATCTCTCTGTGTATATTTATCAATTTTTCAAAGGCTTATATGTTGACTAGATATTTCAGATTGATGTATATGATATAAAACCTTTGTTGTCTTTTTCTAACAAAGAAAGAGAAAAACTAATTGAAGAAAACAAGACATTTGTGGGTAGCCTACAAAGAAATCCCACTTGCAGGCAGAATTAATTGGCAAAATACTTTATGATGTGCCAATACATTTAGATGCAGCAAAGTGCTCCATTCTGGTAGAGCAGAACCTCTACCAGATTTCCAGTTGTTTTGCCTGTCTGCAAACACACTTGGTGGCATGGTGATTTTAATTCAGACCGTATGTTTCAAAAATAAATTATCATGCAATTTCTAGACATGAGAGAAAATTCTTTCAGAGGATATACTTCATTTTAAGGATGCAAAGTGAATTGCAGGCTGGAGTTATGCTATTCTATAGCAGAGACTGCTCACCATTTCTCAGACTCCAGCCCAGAGAATAAAAAATTTTTGAAGTATTTTGTAAAACAAAAGAACCTTGGTTTACTAGAGATACAGGGCTCACACTTCTCTACCTATAGCTGCACATTCACATTCATACTGGAAAACGTAGCAAAAGTTTATTTAAAATACTGATAGTCAGCAAGCTAATAACTGTGGTTTTACCCATTAAGGCAGTTGAGAAACCTATTCCATATAATTAGACAAGTTTTGGCTTCAGAGACAAAGGCCCTTCATGCTTCATTTTGGGTATAACTGCCTGGGTTTCTCTTCTATTTCTTTTTTATTTATTGCAAACTTTACTTTTGAAATATTCAGAGCAAAAATTTCTATGCCATGAGATAAACAACGTATATGTCAATTATTTCAAAACAGACTTAAGGGTGTAAGTATCCAGGCTTCATTTCAGACTTCCTCATTAAAAATATTAAAAATCCTACTCTAAGATGTCCAACTGAGGAATGGCAATCTTGTTATTAAATGTACAGTCATTTTAGGTATCTAATTTAAAACTATATGGCTAGCTTTTTCAGCAGAATTAGCATTTTCTATAATTTAATAGATGCAGAGGATTGGATCACTGGTCTCACTCACAGCCATGAATGCTCAGCACTTTGCAGATTATTCAATATGGTCTTAAAATGCCACGCATAAAATAGAAATGCACAATTGGTGTCTGCCTATGGAAACTTTGGTTTATAACTTGTCTGAAACAGCAAAGTTGCTGCTGCAGTGACAGAACATCTTGGAAATATAAATACTGGCACAGTGCTGCTTTCAGAACTAGGCTGTCTTTAGTATTCCACTAGCCCTGTTCACTAGCTCTATTCCACTAGCCCTTTCATGAGCTCTATTCAGCGTCACCCCCAAACTCCTGCCACAGATGTGAGAGGGTAACCATCAGCACTCTTTCTATTACTTGATAACTGGAGTAACATACCCAAATGAAGTTTTTTCTTTATACTGAAGGAGCGCAAGGTGAAAACAAATGCAGAGTTATGTAATTATGCTTCAATGACCAAAACTGAAAATACTCCTAATATTGATATTTCTTTACTTCTTCATGCTCATAATCCCAACAATCATTCTTTCAGTGAGTACTTTGTATGAAATTTTCTGAAGTTTTAAAAAGCATTTTAAAGCATTGACTCCTTGCTGCGGCAGCTATATACATTCACGAACGAGACGGGGCAAATCTGAACTAGTGTCATGAGCTATTTATTCAGCACATCAGTCTCAGTACATTGTTAGGACAATGTAGACAGATTATGTTAACAGTTCTCTGATCCAAAGAAATCTGCTGCTTAGAAAACTTTTCTGCTGCTTAGAAAACTTTTCTACTGCTTAGAAAACTTTTTGCTGTATTAGCAATGTTCACAAGTCTGCTGTCTGAAGCCTACTTTTTTAACCACTTTCTCAAAACCCTCTAATTTTATGAATCCCAGCACTCCTTTGTCCTTCTGTCCCTAAAAATCACATGGTATCATACTGAGACATGAAAAGCATTGCCTTCCTGGACCTGTATCACTGGAGCCAAGAAGCAGCAATAGCTATGATACCTGCTGTACTTGCTGGCAGCAAGGGTATCTTAGATCTGATGTGGACTTTAGGGAATGTGAGCAGGCACAGTTTCTTCTGACTTTTTGAGTCCTGCCACAACCACTTCAGCTTGTTTTTTCAGTTCTACCACTTAATTGTCATTGTTACTTTCTTCTTCATGGCCTAGTTACTCTCAAATCTTGTGAATGTTCCTCTTTGTTGCAAGCCATCATACCCACTGTTTTACTCACAGTCTTTTATTCAAAACAATCTCTACTGTTTTGCATTTTTTTTCCTCAAAAACTCCTTATCTGTATTGTTGAGTCCCCTTCTGCTCTGTCCTGGCCAGCTAGCAGCACTGAGTCTCCATGAAGTCTCCATCTCTATTTTCCTTGACTCTGGTACTTAGTCCTAGGACACTGAGCTAGAAAAGGTTTGAGCATCTTGAATAAATGGTAAATGCCTCAAGGTTTTGGGAAATCTAAACTTCTCATTTGGTAAAAAATCTCAGTGCACATTCACCATTTTTGAAGGCTCCAAAGGCTTACATATTGGCTAGATATGTTGCATACATTTCTCTGCAGATGGTAGAAAGTGTGTTTCAGTGCAGACAATTTCACCTGCTATGTTTCAAGGAGCTCACTCAAGGTCCTGGTGTTTTAGAGTTTCCTAAAATAATAATTTCTAATACAAGGAGAACATTTTCTCAGAACAACTCAAAACATTTTGTCTAAACTTACCAAAAAGTTCATATTGAGGTAGTTAATAGCAAATTATAAATTCAGTCCCATACTGGATGATATTATCAACATGCTTTTATAGTAAGAAGTATGAAATAACTCTAACAAAATGAAAGTGTAATATGAGCTCGCTTGCTCTTTTATCTCATCACTGTGATGTGATTCTGCCCATGGATTTACTGAAAGAAACAGGAAGGAAGAGGCAGTTGGATAAATGGCATCCTATCATTCACCAGGCTGGGATTTATTCCATATTGCCTGATATGATTTAAATTGAGCAGCCTTCATTGACCACCAAATGGAAACACCAGCCCATATGTTAAGCTAGGATTGCTTCTGTGGGAGGCAAAGAGAATTCATCCCATATGCTCAATAAATTGAAGGCTTTAAAGTATTCACCACTTTCACTGGACATTTAGTTTATGCTTTATTTAAGGATGACTGAGTTGAATTCACCCTCAGTGTGAAAATTGTAAGCGGCATACTGTTTCTCTGAAACTGTGCGCTTGAATCTGAATTTACAAAAAAAAGGGCTGATGGATGATAGTGAGAATACTTTGTGCTTTAGAGAAAACTAAAGTTTTCACAGTCAATATGCCAGGCCGTATATGCCATGGAGCAAACATTTGTAGTAGACAGTTCCTCTGATTCTGGCAGTTTCTCTCTGGAAATCAAATTAATTCATGCTGCTTTTCTGAACCAGAATGCATTTTTTTTAAAGATTAAAAAAATATTTCCTTATTTATCTTATAATATGTTGGATTTCTCAGCAGTCATATAGCAGTGACTTAAGCAGCATTACTATCAGACTTTTATTATTTGATGGTAAGTGAAAGTGAGGAACAGGAAACAAGAAAAAACCCCAAAAACTACAGCAGTGGTGTCATTAAAATGAGTTGGATTTTATAGTTGCCTAATACTGAAGAGGTTAAAGATACATTTTGTTTTGAAGCCAAGAAAAATTAAATCACAATGACCTGATTTAGTATAGTCAAGTGAGATTATCAGTAAAGACATAGTATTTAATTTAAAGGAAGTACCCTGGTGGTACCAACAATATCAACAACATCAATTACAGAAATGTTAGTAACAACAAAAACATTCAATTTCTTAACAAAGGTCAACAGTAAATCTATCTAAAATACGTAAGGCTCATAAAAGTCATGGCTTAGTGACTGAAACTGATGTTCATAGAGGCAGCATTAAACATGAAGACGCTATAAAATAAATGAAGACAGGATTAATTTAACAAGTTGTCTCAAGAATTGCATAAGGAAAGTGAATTTACAGTTACTCATGCAATTCAGAAGGACACTTTTTTCATGTAAGGTAACTGAAAACAAAAGTGAGAACATTGTGTTGAATTCATTCACTAAATAAGTTTGCTGACAGCTGTATAGATATGTGTGTGCAACAAGGCAGCAGAATCTGTTGTATTGTATCAGGAAAGAGATCTGCCATAATAAAATTGCCTATCTTGTTCTTGTATAAGAATAGAAAGCAAGCCTTATTCTCTTGTTTCATATTGACTCAGCTGCTCCAACAGCATAGGTCTGCACCAGCTTTTAGGAAGACACAAGTTGGGAGAATGAGATCACATTTTTGCAGAAGAGCCTGAAACATTTCGGTGTCTTCAGATTAAATCCAGCTACCTTCTATCTTGAGGCCACCTATTTTTTAAAAAAATCTGAATGGTAGAGTGACAACTACAGGGATGGTCTGTAATTTTTCATGCTTTGTCTTTTCATTTTCTGTTTACTTACATAATGTTTTTTTCCTATTCATTTTGTCCCTGAAAGAAAGAAGGAAAGGAAGTGGTGGAAGGCAGGAAATGGCTGAAAAAAGTAGCAGAGGGAAGGAGGGAGGGAGGGAGGGAGGAAGGAAGGGAGGAAGTGGTGGAAGGGAGGGAGGGAGGAAGGGAGGGAGGGAGGGAAAGGAAATAATACTTCTCCTTATTTATTTGGAGTAAAAGCTCATGTATTTGGAATACATTCTTCTATCAGCTGTTTCATGTTTTATCATTCCTCTCTGTTTGAAAGGACAATATGGTATTTGACTGCCAAAATCCAAGGACCAAGGAACCAAGGACCAAGTTTTCAGTGAACGTTTCTGTCTGTTTATATCAGTTATGAAAACTGCAATTGGTTAAGAATGCTACATGTTTTATATTCATTTACATACAATACTGTCCCTTGTTTACTTTCAGCACCCCATTCTAAAATAAAGTTTGTTTTTTCTGCTTAATTGACCCTTTTTCTTCTAGTCTGACAGAACTATAATAATTCTCTTCTTAACATCAAACTCTCTGCTCTTTAATTTTGCTTCATGTGTCATTCTGAGGATTAACAAAGCAGTCTTTGTGAATTGCAAACAATACAAGTACCACAGCTTGAAAACCACTGCACTCTAACATGTAGTTACTAAATTACCATTTTTTTCACAGTGTAAGAACAAGAGTTTTAGCTTTCATTCATACATGCTTGATTTTTATATGACCTATGAAATTAACATGTCTAAGTACAAATTCCCATGAAGAATTCACAAATATCACAAAAGAAAAATAAAGGTTCTCTGAGCAAGGTTCATCTAATCATGGTAAGGATCTAAGACCTACAATCCCTTTTTTACTGAGGCACTATGTTTTGCTGAAGTGCAGAACAATGCCTTGGCACGTGGAGTTTCCCTAGTACTGTATTGGGCCGTTAATAATTTTCTGTCTGGTACACTGAAAATTGCCAACACCAAGCTGTTTCTTCATCCACTGGTCTTTCTCCAGTTTTGGATAGTGTCTTCAGCATATTTCATCTAGGAAGACTTTTCCAAAAGTAGTTCCCAAAATATCTATTGGAAGAGCTTAGAGTTACTTCTTCCTTGAAAGATTCTATGAACAAACCAGACCATTTGAGCTTTTTATAACATATTTTAAGAAGAGCTCAAGGTAGTGAAAACCTATGTATAAGTATACAAAACCAAGCAACAGTATGCTAAGAGAAGGAACACAGAAGTATCTCACCTTAGGAGGCAATTAATTGTTTCTGTATGCAAAGCATACACCTAGTGCCTATTTACTCAGTAATCAAACACAGTGGATGAAGCCTTAATTTAACATGAACATTGGATTCTCTTCATAGTTAACTTCTCTTGTGAAGGGTGCAAACCTTCTCCTGAACGATGTGTATCCTGTTCGTATTGGTTTGACTGGGACATTAACTTAGTGTAGAGGAAAAAAGCATTAAAATGTTACCAACTGGAAAATACAAGCCTAGCTGCTCCTTCTCCTTCTCCTTCTCCTTCTCCTTCTCCTTCTCCTTCTCCTTCTCCTTCTCCTTCTCCTTCTCCTTCTCCTTCTCCTTCTCCTTCTCCTTCTCCTTCTCCTTCTCCTTCTCCTTCTTTCTCCTTCTCCTTCTCCTTCTCCTTCTCCTTCTCCTTCTCCTTCTCCTTCTCCTTCTCCTTCTCCTTCTCCTTCTCCTTCTCCTTCTCCTTCTCCTTCTCCTTCTCCTTCTCCTTCTCCTTCTCCTTCTCCTTCTCCTTCTCCTTCTCCTTCTCTTCTTCTTCTTCTTCTTCTTCTTCTTCTTCTTCTTCTTCTTCTTCTTCTTCTTCTTCTTCTTTTTATTATTATTATTATTATTATTATTATTATTATTATTATTATTATTATTATTATTATTATTATTATTATTGCTATTATTACTATTACTCTTATTGCTATTATTATTATTACTACTATTACTATTGCTATTATTACTATTACTATTATTATCAATAATAATAACAACAACATATCTATTTTATAGGTGACTGGCACATATGTATCATAGTCTCTCTACATTTTTAAAATCCTTTTCATCAAATTAAATAAGACACTAATTTTGGAGAGTAACTTCCACTAAAGCTATCATTCTAATAATATTGCAATTTTCCTCAAGGGAAAAAAATGTTTTTGTCTACCATGTTGGTTTTTTTTAACACACAGGCATTTAACTTTTAAATAATTTAATTATGATGTACTTCATAACACAAAAGTAACCAGAGACTTCTGCTGAAATCATTTATAGCTTTTAGCCTCAAAAATAAATGGCAGTCTTTGATGTTTTCAGCCATACCATAACACTTAGTCCAAAGTGTGTTTCAATCTTGCATCCATCAGAGACTTTTACAAATTTTGTTTTTCTAATTTAGACCTTGGAAACCTGAGAGCAATGTATGTTTATGATGCTCACCTAGATAATTGTTAGAATTTCTCAAGCTCTGTAGGCAAGCATTAAATTATTTATATATATAGTTCGTTTTCAGGTAATCCTGTAAGGAGCAAAGGTCTTGATTGTTTTTTGACGCTGTCTGCCATGTTACCCTTATTTTCAAAGTCCAGAAGTGTGGACAAGATAAATGGATGGTGAGGTGGATTGAGAAATGGATGAATGGAGTATTCCAGAGGGTTGTGTTCAGTAACACAGAGTCTAGCTGGAGGCCTGTCACAAGTACTTTGTCCCACTTGGATGAAGAGACAGCCTCCTCCTCAGCAGGCCACTGATGACACAGAGCTGGGAGCAGAGGCCGATACCACAGTTCAGAAAGGCCCTGACAGGGTGGAGAGAGGGGCAGAGAAAAACTGTCTGAAATTCAACAAAGGCAAATGCAGAGTCCTCCACCTGGGGAGGAATAACTCCAGGCACCAGCACAGGCTGGGGGTGGATCTGCTGGGAAGCAGCTCTGAGGAGAAGGGCCTGGGGTTCCTGGTGGACAGCAAGCTGTCCATGAGCCAGCAGTGTGTCCTGGTAGCCAGGAAAGGCAATGGTGCCCTGGGGTGCATTGGGAAGAGCAGTGCCAGCAGGGTGAGGGAGGTGATCCTGCCCCTCTACTCTGTCCTGTCCTGGTGAGGCCGTGTGTGGAGAACTATGTCCAACTCTGGGCTCCCCAAGACAAGAAAGACATGGAGATCCTGGAGCAGGCCTAGTCAAGGGCTATGAAGATGATTAGGGGCAGCCTCAATAATGAGGAAAGGCTGAGACAGCTAGGAGGAAGAACTTGTCAATGTATTCAAGTATCTGAAGGGAGGGTGTCAAGAGGATGGAGGCTCTGCTTGGTGGTGCCAAGCAATAGGACAAGAGGCAACAGGTACAAATCGATGCACGGGGAAATTCTGCTTGAACATGAGGAGGAACATATTTTCTGTGCAGATGATTGTGCACTGGCACAGATTGCCCAGAGAGGTTGTACAGTCTCTCTCACTGGAGATCCACAAGGACCGTTTGTACACAAGGACTGTTTGTACACAATCCTGTGCCATGTGCTCTGGGATGATGCTGCTTGAGCAGGCAGTTTGGAGCAGATGACTCCACTGACGGTTCCTGCCAACCTGACCCATTCTGTGATTCTTGAACTTTATTGGTACCTTCCAACTTGAGAAATTCTATGCTTCTTTGATCTTTCACGTTTCTACTATTCCTCCTGGCCTCCAGGAACATTGTTTGTAAGAGTCAAGGAGATAGAGCTACAACTTTACCTCTGCTTCCCTTCCCACAGCAATGAAGTACTTATTCTAGCTCTCAACTTTCAGATTTTTTTCCAAAAATATTCTTTTTCATTTCTTTCCAACATCTGATCTAGTCCAAAATCCAGTCCTCCACTTGTTCCCCTACATATTTCTACTAGTAATAAATCTGTCTGCAGCAAGGATGACCTCAGAATTCTGCACCAAATCCTGTTCTTGTTTTCCAAATCCTGTTCCTGTCTTGCAGCATGGACACCTGAAATCCTCTCTGTCCCTTTGCCCCTCAGACCTTTCAGTCAGAACTCTTTGCACAGCCTTCTACTCCAGGTCCTGGTGTTCCTAGAGCCCTCCTAAGCCCTCAGTCTTTCCCACTGACAGCCTGGTGCAACCATTACTCCCCACAAGCAGGGGCTTTGGTAATCTAGCACCATTTTTCCCTGTTTCCCACCCTAGCTCAGATGCTGTTGTGCAGGAGAGGGGAAGCAAACTTGGCTCATTTAGCCAAGGCTCTGACACCCAGAGCACACCTCAAGCCACAAGTGGTCCTGTGACTGCTCAGCCCCCATTTCTCAAAGCTAAAAATACATAACACACACACTTAACACACATGTGCCTCATTGAAAAAAGGTTAGAGAAAAAGCATAAAGGTTAGAGGATAATATGTTATTTTTTTACATTTTTCACAGCATCTTTACACTTTCTTTATGCATTTTCTGCACTTCCTGCACAGAGAGTTTTCCTGGAGCTATTGGTGACCAGTCTTCACCAGAGGCAAATGAAGAGCACCAGAATGGGAACAGTCAGTCCTTTCCCGTCCCTTACAGTCAGCACAAGGATGAGTCTGAGGAAGGAAAGTCTGAGGAAAGAGAAGTAAAGGGGAGGGAAAAAATACAGGGAATTGACAAGGAAAGGCTCTGCAATGACCTTGGTGCCAGAAAAAAAGAAAAGATCGCTGAGAAGTCAGAGGTGAACATTTAAAGATTAAGAGACAGAGAAGAAGGTAACTTGTTTCACAGCAAGTCTTGCAGCACTGTAATTCCCTATGTGTTTCTCACTGGCCATTTCTTCAGGCATTTGCTCCTCTTTTAACAACTGGAGACTCCCTGGGAGAAGGCTGCTGGAAGTGCTGCATCAGTGAGGCACTGGGGCTAGCTGCAATTCTCATTTCTCAAAACAATCCCCTTACTCAGCTTGAAAGTCGTATGCTAGGTTTTCATCTTGTCTTTATATATTAGCTTCTGTTTCAGATCTTCTGATATCACAGCTTAAATAGGCAGACTCCACATGAAGGACATTCAACTTGGCAAAAGATAACAATCCTGCTATTCAACAAGGTGCACTTTGTTGCTTGCATTGAAACAGATTATTTGAAATGAAAGCCTACTATTTGGAACACATTGGTTTCAAAATCGACCATGGCATTCTCTGTATTGCAAGAATTCAAAGTAAATTTTGATGATTTGTCATTTTGCACCTTTTCATCAGACACAAAGGGAGAAAATAAACCCACATCAGTTTATTTTTATTCAGTGATGTAAAAAGTTAGATTTTCTAATGACTTTTGTCAAGTGGTGAAGCTTATAGCTTGTCTACTAGAAGTTTCTTGTCTCTTCGTTATTAAAGTGTTTATCACCCTTCTCTTTAGTGATATTGACCCTCGTGTTCAGAAATCCCTTCCACTTGTTGTAGCTAAGGGATAAGTCTCAGTGTCTAAGAAAATGGGAGGCCTGCAGCCTACAAAAAATATTGCAAATAAACAAGACTAGAAACAAATTTCCCTCCTGTGCATCTTTACTGAGACTGTAGCAGAGTTTTCTATTCTTTATCAGTGTAAAACTAGCATTTTTGACATTGATCTTTTTACTTCAAGAAGTATTCCAAAGTTGGGAAGGACTTTTTGAAAGCACAAAAATTGTGTTTACACTCATCTTTTTCCTTAATATTGGGCCACAAATTACATCCTGTGTTACCATATGAATACAAGACCAAGAGATATCCAGAAGTCTTAGGCTAACTCTTGATGTTGGTCTAAACTGGTTGTGTGTTTGACCTGGGAGATGTTTACTAATTCATGGCTTGCTCTCTGTTTTCTTATCAGAAATTCCGTATCAAACCTGAGCAACACTTTGATGGAAAGTGATCTAAAACCATTGCACTTTTTGATAAACCTTCTTGTGTGTATTGGACATTTTTCCTATGAAAAACTCTTTTACTGATAAAGTGCTTCATAATATTTGAAGCTGGGTTGGTGCCCTCAAACAAAGTTTAGTGAAAGGATTTAAGGGTAACAATTAGAAAGAATAGGAGGTAGGGAGGACAGTAAGCTTTTATCAGTATGCTCTAAGCCTGGAATTAATTGCTTGGAGCTATTTCAAGGGAGTCTTTTTACAGAACCTTGCACAGTTTGGAATTGAGTTTTCATCCTCACCATTAGTACCACAAAGCGAAGCCTCACTTATCAATTTGTATAAAGCTAGAATGTTGTATTTCCTCCATACAAAAGTAGTTTGAACATTAAATTTGGCATTCTCTCCTAGAGCTCTCTGCTTTCTAATACCAATTTGTTGTTCTGTTCAGCATGGGCTGTCACAACAATGTCAACATTTTCAGCAGTAAAATGCAACTGAGTCTGTGAAGTTTTTCCAAAGTAATGTCATTCAAGCCAGATCATACACTATAACAAACAGTATTTTCAGTCTGTTGGCCACCAGTGTTTTCATTCATTTTGGGATGCTTTCATTTATCTTTGTACTCTGTATGTAGAACAAAATTCTGTGATATTTCTCTATTGATCTTCAAATGTTTGTTGGAATTGGTTGGAACTGGTTCAGCCAGGTTTTTTGGGTTAGTACAATGTGCTCATACCAGGATAGCAGAACATTGGTGGCTGATACTCGTGTTACTGGTTTTCCCTCAATTGCCTCAGCTTACCATGCAAGTAAACAACCACTGTTAAGTCATGACCAAGGAAACATCTTCCGTATTCCCCAAAATACTACAATTTCAGAAACAGCTACCTTTCCCCAGAGCTAATGCTGTAGAGTAAATGGTTGCAATCTCACCAGAAAAAAATACAGAAAAAAGTGTTTGACACCAGAAGTCTTACTCCATAAGCACAAAGAAAGAGTGCTGCGAGCATATGTGTTCTGGTTTACAACACATGAACAAGTGTGGTCTTTAATACTGTTCTTGAGATTGCTGTCTGTAAAAGCCTGATTTCACAGAATCATTTAATCACAGCATGCTTTGGGTTGTAGGGGACCATAAAGATCTTCTATTTTCAACCCTCCTTCCACCCTAGTGGACATCTTTCACTACACCCGGTTGCTCAAAGCACCATCCAGCTTGGCCTGGAACGATTCCAGGGATAAGAAGCCCACAGCTTCTCTGGACAAGCCACTCCAGTTTCTTACTACCCTCATGGTGAAAAAAATTTTATTCAAACTGGCTCACTTGAGCTGTGCTAATGTGACAATCATTCTCAGCAATGTAAGAAAGGTTGCTGAGAACTTCTGGTTGAATACAAGGAATGTATTCTCTTGCTGTTCCCATGTCTGTCTAAGCTTTTTATTTAGCTTTTAATCAATGGAGATTAATTTTCAATTATTTTTTTATCATCTAAATGACATCCAGAACACCATGTCCTGCAAATTACAAAGGCTCCCATCCTGCCATCACAAAAACATTGCCAAAGGTTTCTTTTTTTGCCTGATTACAGCAACTCAATATTTCTTTTATGCCCTCTGACTTTCCAAGTGAACCACCTTCAGTTTCTTTGGTGGAATGATTATGCAGAAGCAGCATTCACAATGTTACAGAGCCCAAAGGGGAAAACAATAGCTTTGCCATCAGCCCTGAAAAGGGGCAGTGCGAATAGGAATCACTCTATGTTTTACTGTTTGTCCCCAGTTTGGAGTAACCACTAGGGACTAAGTACATCTCTCATGCAGCCTTGGCCCAGCTAGACTTGACGATTTAGGGACCCTCTGTCTGTCTCCCAACCCATTCCCTGATGAAAGGTAATTCCAGGGGTGCTCTTTTTCACTCACAGCTTCCTAGATGACAGAGGAGTAAGAGGACTCCTTAATGTATACTACTTTCCTGTGAAAACCATGCTTCAGCACATGGATACATGACTTGACTCAAAGACACACAGCACCAAGACAAAGCTTTTCTGCCTGCATCTGTTGTGTTTTTGGCATGTACTTACAGCTAACCTGCCTGCATGAACACCACCACCCTCAGCAAGGGCTCTACCCTGTTGTGGCACAGGTTTTTTTCCTATCTGGAAGGAAATCATCTACAGCCTGTCTGGGCTGTAACTCTGCCTAGTTTTAAATCCTAGCAAAGGACAGCTACTGAAAAGTGTGCCCATATTTCATTGGTAAGAAGCAGCCAGTTTACAGTATGATATATAATGTCTGTTGATCTTTTTTTTTTTTTACCTAAAATACTGTCATGCACTTTCACAATCTTATAATAGACAGAATATATTTAGGATGACCTAGGTGATAGTAAAAGGTGTTTAACTTATTTTGTCAAAAATGCTTGCAAGAGACAAGCAAGACATGTTGAGTTGAATCAAGGTTGATCAGGAAACATGCCCAAAAATCTAGCCACAAGCACTTTGGGGCTATAAGGCTGCATGCTCATTTTCTTTCAAGTAAGCTGTGTGCGTGCTCCATAACTAGGGTAACAGTGGCAGATCTATAGTCTCTTTTGACTCACTGCAAAACTGTGCTTGTTGTACAAAAGGTAAAACACTTCAGAAAGGATTTTTCAAGAAGAATCTTCCATTCTAGCTAACTGTGCATTTTTATAGAAACACAGGTAATGCAAAAAATTTGTGGCCAGGAATGTTAGTTCATCTCTTTTTAGACTTAGTCTTTAAGATTTTTGTTCACACGTCCAAATATCTTGTAGCAGTAGCTGTTCTTTAGTTGTAGGAAGCTACCCTTTTAAATTAGGAATTTGGCTTCAAAATTGTTTTAGTTATAGCTAAGATGTATTATAAATTCACCAGTTAACATGCAAAACACATCACTTAGATCAGGAAATGGGGAAGCCTCTTCTTCCTTCATTACACAACTCATTAACCTCCTGTCCCACAACAGTCTGACAAACTTCTCTGAAGTTATTTACATGTTAAAGAATGAACATCAGAATACAATCCTTTATGGAAAATATGCTATATTCTGGTATGTTGAAAGTAAACCTTCTCCCCAGAGAGATCTTTTTCTTTAATGGAGAGAGAGCAAAGTAAAGCAGGGTTCATCTGGCAAGGTTATGGCTCTCTCCAAAGAGCCTATTATCTCTATGGAAAAGTCTGCAGTCCTGTACCCACAGCTGGCAGGACAAGAGGAGTGATGCTTGTGTGTCAGGGTTTTCTCCCTGCAAGTTCAATTTCTTTCCTATGGAAAGCACAGCAAAGAAGAAGGGAAAAAAGTGGGAGGAGTATAACGTACACACAAGGTTTATTGGGTCAGGGCTAGGACACGTACTTGGATTTGACAGCTGAAACATGCTTTTAGGTCCTCAGCACAAAGAACTACAAATCTCATGGCACGTAACAGCACTTCAGACAGACAATGGTTGATGTCAAACTGATGTGAAATGAAAAGCTTCTTTTCCGTTTGTCAGAAAATGACTTTTTGATTTGGGCTGAGCTGGGCTAAAACAAAACATTCTGGTTTAATTTTTCTCATTCAAAACCAAACAATGTCTTTTCCTTCCACGGCAATTTCTGGGTTTTGGTTTTTTGGGGGTTTTTTTCCCTACAGATATTTATTGAGCCTCTTTACAAATATTTGCAAAGGTCCAGTTAGATAGAAAAATCCAGCCACCTTCAGTTTTTTAAGGATTGAAATCTGTGTCTAATTTCATCATAAGGCAGATGTTTAGACTGCAAATGATGGAAAGCCCTCTGGAGATGATGGAAAGCCCTCTCCTTTGCCCTTTCTAGCTTCCTGATGCTACAAAACATAATCTGATCTGCACAGCTTGACCAAAAGCTCAGCAAGCCTGGGGTATAACTTTAAAATGCCACTTTTAATCAAATCCACATACTGGAAGGTTCTCTCCAAATCACACTGCTTTATTCTTCTAATAATGTTGCTATTCACTAAAATTGTGCTGAAAAAATCATGGAGCTGCAGTACAAATGTTTTCAGCAGGATTTCATAAATCATTACCCTTAAGATAGCTTAGAAGGATAGATTACTTGCAATATGAGAAATACTTTCGTTCCAAAGTCATTTAGGCATTACCAAAAAACTAAACTAAATTTGTGTAATTTTGCAAACCATCTTAAAACACAAATAGGAATATGCAGTCACATATTTAATCAGGGAAACTGCAAGAGAATGTGCCATGTGTGAACTGTGACTAAATCAGCATTTTCCTAGGAGCTGGCATTAGCTGAACAGTATTTCAACTCAGCAAAATTTGCCTCTTTGTTTCATGAAGCACGTCTGAACTCAGCTGAAATATCCAGAAAATACTATAAGCAAATCATAAGTATTCTCTAGGTATCTTTTTGCACAAAGTCTCAGGTGTTGATGTTTAGAAAGTCAGTTCTGGAAGTGGTCACCTATGTCATGTTAGTCTTTTCCTCTGCTTGGAAAAACAAGAATGAATGTAGATAAAATCCTTTTCTTTGATAACGATTTTGTGTTGACCTCAAGACCAGGCCATCTCCAAAGATGTTCACAGACAAAGCTGCAAATAGTTTGTATTTGCAGTTGAATAAAAGGCTTGCCTGATCTAGAAGTAATTGTGAACACATTCCTTATTTGGCTAGTAGCAGTTTCAAGTAATTCTTGTCTATATACATAGCTCTGCCAGACTTAAACTAAGTACATGAATGACATAGAAATGTTTTACATTGTGTAAAAATATCACTTGGATATAAATTAATTTGTACATTTCTCTAGAACTAGGAGAAACATCAACACTGCATTAGAGTGAGGACAAATAATTCTGTTCTTTTTCTTAAACAGACACAGTCTGATTAAATTTTTGTTAAAGATTAATATAGTCTATATATGTTGTTTGCAATATCCTTAAAAATAATTGTATTAAACTATAATCTTAGTCATTATCTGCCTTTTCTCCTCAATAAAAAAGCAAAGTCTCCTAGAGTGGAGACGTTATATAAATTGTACTGTTTAGTAATAGCAGTGTTCATTATGAGAGGCCTAATTATGGTCATTATTTACAAAAAAAGTCAGTCTTGCCACAGAAAGCATAATAATGAATTCCTCTTGCGTAAGAATTAACTAAGCATTTTTTTCTGAAGGTATGAAGTCTACTAGTCTACTGTATGTCATCACTTTTATTCTTCTCTTTAAAATAATTAATAATAATGGAAAGTATTTTACAAGTAATTGCGAAATTGGAGTATTTTTAATACTGCAGTTGGATATGTTTGTTTATTTACATGATAAACCATGCAAAATCCAGAAAAGGGTACAAGGATAAAAGACAAGGCATTTTCAGTTATGCAGGGATTATCCTATATGCAGGATCAAGATGACTTCTTATTTACAGTGGTGCAAATAAATGGCAAATTTAATTTTACTCCAATTTACAGAAGAATGGTCAGGAGCCTCCTTGTTTCTAGAGACTAATACATAATGTGAGAAGCATAAATAACAACTGTGTGTTCCTCAAGGAATGATGTGCTCCAGTAAAGGAGTCCAACACTACTTATGTAAGTGCCTTGGACTGAGTTTCTAGGCATGGCCCTAGGCTTTACAAGCCCAAGATTCAATAGGATTAGTTTCAACAAGTCAGGAGGATGGAAAGCAGCTTTTAGGTTTCAGAAGATCTTATATTTTAATGTTTTCTGTAGCATGCTTTAGTTGAGGTGTAAATTGTACAACACAATTTTGAAAACAAAGTTTGTAGCAAGCTCATTGACATTTTAAATGTCAGTTTTAATTAATCTGTAGTTACTCTGAGTTTGGTAAAACATGGATTCTTCATTTAGGAGAGGCATTTTGTTCTTAGCTAACCTGGCAAAGTACATTGGAGGCTCATGATTTTGAAACTTCATAAAAATTACCTGTGTTTTCTTCTTGCAACCAACAATATAAAGAATTTGGAATAAAAAAGTTTTGTTCCACCATATCAAAGGAATATCTCTTTGTAGCCAGTTCTATCTGTTATGGATGTCTTTTGGGATCAGAGTTTACAAAGATGATGCTCGGACTAGATTCAGAAAACTCTCACCCTTCCAGAATAAATTAGCAAACAAAAATACTGCTGGCAAAGAAAAGGGTTTCAAAGCTAAAGTGTTAGGATAATTAAATGCATATTTCAGCAGTATTTATTTGGCATTGATTGGCTGAGGCCACTTACTGTGAAGAGTTGAATAGTTAATTCAAGTGCTAGACATCTCCTAAAGGAGATGACCTTGGGGTCATATAATTGTAACAGTAATTTATTTAGTCGAAGCAAATGAGTATGTTCTCAATTAGCTTAGCAGGCATTATAATAAGACTGTTGGGATTTATATTTGTTTGTGTCATTCTGCTGTAAGGATAAAGTTATTGGATCTCTCTGCCTGCATTTAGTTCCCCAGTTCATGATTCTTCACAGAAGAGATGTAAAAGTTTTCTCCACATGATTAATAGGTGACTTATCCCAATGCTGCAGATATTGGCATGATCACTCAAGGGAACTGTGGGATATACAGCAGTATCACTGGCAGAGGCCAGTGTTACTTAAATCTCTCATGCTGATTTTCCCCCTAATAGATATTCTAAAATTTACCCCATAAGTTGGTGCCTGATGTAAAGTTATTCCACCATTGCGGCTCTTGAAGTTTTATCACAGATACTTTATTCTGCTGGGACATTTTTTCCCACCGCTTTAATCTGCTGTCAGTATAAAATAGGAAAGCACTAACTCAACTGTGCTCTACCTCAATAACGCTGCAATCCTCTGGGCTAAACTTCCTCATGTATTTTTTAAATTTTCAAATATTAATACATTTTTAGTCTTCACTGGTTGGGGTAAATGCCAAAGCGTGTATGACCTACCTGACATGGCAGCATATGATTAATTAATGGAAACTTGCCATCTAGAGTTGTCCATTATCATGAACTACCATCAGAAGTAAAACAACCATTGTGATTTTGTAGAAATTGCTCCATATGACAGCTGGGAAAAACGGGTCGCCAAAAAACTTTTAAAAAATTAAAAATCAAAAAAAAAGAGAAATAAATAAAGAAAAAAAAAAGGAAATATTTTCAAGGCTTGTCTTTCAGGAGTCAGAAGATTGAGTAGAGACTCACGGTGGCCAAGGAGAGGAGCCCAGTGTGACTTCCTGAGCTCTGCCAGGAGAGGTCTCTGCAGGACACACTCCTGCGGGAAGGGCTGGGCAGCCTGTGTGTGGTCCCAGCCTTCCCCTCTGGAAAAGAGCACCTGATGTATGTTCATCCTTCATCCTACCCAACGCTATGGGTAGGATGAAGGCAGCCCAGTTTCATCACGTGCTCCCCATTTACAAAAATTAGAGGCAGGTTTGGAAATCTTTTAGAGTTTAGAAGCACACTAATCAAGTTGTTAGAACAGTCTGGCCGAGTTGGTTTGCTTCATTTCAAACAAACAACATTCAAATACCCCAAGAAACATTTGAGTGAAACAAAAAGAACCATCTTCCTACCTTCCTTGTGACATTTACAAATCATGCAGAGCACTTATGTCCAAGCTTTAGTCTCTTTCTTATACACATGCTTAAATATTTCATTGAGCAGATCAGACTATCACTCAGTCTGTGTAAGAATTCCTTGATTGTCTTCTTTTCCCAGTCATGGGGAATCTGCTCCCACTGTTTTCCTGCTCGTGGGAAGTCAACACACGCACACAGCACTCTCAAAAGAGAGAGGACATTTGGTGGTCAAGCAACCTTTACATAACCTGCTTAAAATTCCATGTGATATAGAATATCTGTCCTTCAAAGTGTGCAATAGACAAAACTGTGTTGAATTTTTCTAGTATTTTGCAATCAGTGATGGTACTGAACTTAGCATATAGATACAAATAATTTTGTAGTCAGTGCCATTTTACAAAATTTTCCAAGGAAAAGATAGTTTCAAAGTAAGTTCATTTTTCAGCCTATGTTGTGAAGTTGTACAACTCTGTCTGCAGAGGTTTGGGAGAATTCCTTAGTTCTTTTCAGTCTCAAGCTCCCTATCAACTAGGATAATTGGAAAGAAGAAAAAACAAATGAGAAATTTATGGTCATAGTAGAAAACATTTGTTTTCCATTTACTAGTCAGTACTTAGAAAGAAATTTATGGCAACAGTGAATAAGTAACTTTGATCAGGACACTTATGTTGGTGTTGGAACATGGATTTCAGAGTCTGGCTATGGACACTAGGGCTTGGAGGTTGACTGTGACTTCCAAACAAGTTAAAACTTTTTTTTTTTGTCCCTTGAGTCCATTATGATATTTTATTGTCAAAAGATTATTTGGTGTTAGGAAAACAATAATGCTAAAAAATCATCCTTCCTTTCCAGTAGAGTCTCATCACCTCTTAATCACTGAAAAGTGATTAGGAAATCATTTCTCTGTCCCAAACCTCATTCTAAGCACTGTGTGAGGCCTCCTGTTGATGTTATATTAAGGCCTTTGGGCCATGAAAAAGGCTATTAAATCTTAAAAGTTAATATGCATATACACCTTCAAATTAACAATGTGTAGTCTTTGCAACAGCTGTGAGAGCTCTGGCTTGTTGCATGAAATGCAGTATTTTCTAAGTGAAAGAATATTTTTGTTCAGTCTGTAACTTCTTTAAGCAGAATAATTTTGAAGAAATCTTCTGTATGTGTTGTGTCCTGTTCTACAGCAAGTGCTGTATATTGTACAAAAGCAGTCCAAAACCAGATATTTTTGGTGATCCATATAAACCCAAGTTTTACCACATAGATTTTACAGTGACTATTGTAATGTTCTGTGTGACTACTTCACATAAGCAATTTCAGTCTACCAAGCTCAACATCAGTTTAAATACTTGAGTGCTGAATGCTGTTGGTCCTATTTAGATCGAGAGTATGTGGGCAGTATGTCCTATTTAGATAGAGTATGGGCAGAGCTTCACTGACTCGGAGAAATTGAATCCACTCTTGCCAAATCTGACCATGCCCATAGCAGTAACATCAAGCTTCTTTACGTGAGATAATCTGTAGTCTATATGTAACATGTATGTAATACAACACATTTATTTCATGGCAAGCCCAGTATTTTACCTTCGTGATGGAAAGGCTGGAAGAGAGGAGTAGAGGAACTCTCCTCCTCCCTTAATACAGGAAGAAGTACCAGAAAATTACTAAGATGCTTCCCCAATGCTGTGTCTCTGTGGTATGTCCTCCAGGAACTTCCTGCCCCTGGCCACATGCAGCCTGGAGGGTATTACCCAACAACCAGCACTGCTGCCTTCAACCTGAGTCTCTCTCACAGTGACAGCAGAGATCTTCAACAAAATTTTGCTCTCTGGCCTCTCCCCATTAAATTTTCCGGTCAAACAGTAGAAAGAAAAGATTTTCCTGGTGGTCATGTTGTTCCATTTGCCCATGTTCTGCATTTTATGCTCACAGAAATTCTATGGCCACTGAAAAAACTGTTGTCTCGGACTGTAATCAACTGCACAGGCAAAAGGGACAGCAGGTAAATGATGACATATGGAAAATCTGTGACATTTTGAGTTGTCTATTGAGAAAAATTCCACAGGTCTAGGTTTCCCACTGGTGTAAGTTATCTTTTATTGGCATTAATGGCACTTGGCAGATAAGCTTCCTTGAAAAAATTACATACCTTACTGTCCAGATGCCTGACCAGTAACCACATGAGGAAATCATCATACTCATAGTGGAACAGTAGGTTTTCTGAAAACAGAGCACATTCCACCTCTTGGTAGAAAAGATACCTTTCATCTCTACAAGCTTGAGATATGGGAATTTAACATTATAGTCTTGCTGAAATGAAAGTGCCATGGGTTATATGAGTACATTTTAAATAAAATTCTGTTACATTGATCAATCTATGCCCTTAATGTAAAGCTGAGATTAATTCCCCAAGACACACTATGGTACTGTATTAATACTTGAAAATGTCTTATAAATGTTTATTTTGTATTTGGCATAACAAGTGTACCACTATAGAAATTGCTTCTATTGACCTTCAGAATACAAATTTGTTGGATTATCATGACAGACATATTCAGAATTACTCATTCTTGCCAAACATAGCATAACAACTTTTTAACATTCCCTTTTCTTTCCAACTGCTTCTACTTTCATTATATGAAATATAGCTGTATTATATACACCCTCTCATTGCCCAACATGTTTTTTTCAGAGTTTGAGAAGATTTACATTTGGAGCTAAATGTTTCAGTGATTGCTCTGTTGGATTTCATTATACTAGTGTAGTTAATCAAAGCAGGTCCAGCCTTGCAACCATGATTCATTGTACGTTTTTTTGAACTTAGTCATTTATACTGAATGAATATACACATTATCACCAGAGTACCAGATTTCCTTTAACAGCCTGCACAACACTGCACTGTAGTGCCTTAGTAAACTGCTTATGCCATGTGCACACTGCAGCTGCTTTTCTGGTTTTTTTTTTATTTTTTTCCCTTTTTGAGGAATTAATTGAAAGCCATTCTCCTTACCAGGGGAATGAGACACTCACTGGGTGTGTAGCAAGTGCTAAGGAAATGGTATTCTGTTGTTGTCCTAATGACTGCAATTTGACTATACACACAGATATTTTCAGGTCTACACACCACAGGGATATTTACAGATCTACTACACATGCAGCTGGGTGGTCTGCACAATAGTCATTAAGGAGAAATCCCCAAATAATTGTAACATGCTCAAGTTTGGGTGATGTTTATTCAACCACATGCTTAATAGTGTAGTTCAGTTACATGTAAGAGAACCACTGGGTTTGGTATGGCTAAAAAAAGATTTTGCAGTTTCTGTTTCCTTCTCTGGGACAATCTAATCTTGGTTTTGCCACTTCTTTTGAGAGGTAAAATTATTTTACCCTCCAAGAACCCCTGGAGGCAAAGATTTAAGGTAGTAGCCTATGTTAACTAACACTTTCTATTTTGCAGAGTTTTATACTGCCTAGCATCTGTATTTAATGTGCTGGCAGAGTTGAGCTAAAGCCTCAGAAACCTCTTTTAAATGCTATAAATCAAACATACAGAGCTATTTAGCTGCCTAGAGGTGAAGATGGGTGTTTAGTAAGATTTATCTAAATGCCTAAACAGGTCAGGTACTTAATTCCCACTGAAATCGAATGACAGTACTTCAAATACCTCTGTAAATCAAGATTCTTGTACTTCTGCCAACAATGGATTTTTGAAATGTGTTAATACTAGCACCTGCTATTGTCATACTTTTATTCTCTGTCTGGACTGAACACTTGTGACAGTCACATGCTTTTAGTATAATGTGGAGGGAAGCAGTACTATGTGGAGGAAAGTAGTACTAGCAAAACCAGTTTTGACAAGCATCTAGATAAAATTCAGGCACAGCTGATTGGGTATCTCTGTATTCCTAATCTCTGTTTATGCACAGCTGGCTCATTACAGCAGGTGGTGTTCACCATTTCCAATACAGGAAAAACACACTGGCTGTTAGGTGTAAGGTGTGAGTGAATGAGAAGCCAGTCTGTGTAAAGAGAACAGTGGTGATTGTCCACTTTGCATCAGTTGCTTAGTAAAAGTAAATGTGGCAGGAAGGGAAAATCTTGTAGATATCCAGTATATTACTGTTCTATGAAAACTGGTGCCAGCTTCTAAGCTCAATTACTGTAAGTTTGCATCCAGTATGTTAAATGGATATAAATTAATTGGATACCGATATGTAAGATTTCCTTGATTGGAAGGATCCTCCACTTATTTAAAGCCCTCCCCCAGCAGCTCCTCTGACACAGCTCCTTTTAGCCGTTGTCGTAGAAGAAGTATATTACAAAAGCAAGAAGTGATTTTCACCTCCTCAAGCAACCCTGAGCACAATGGTTAGATAGCACAGCATGGAACAAAATCAATTTTGAGGACAACTATTGGATGGCTGCTGCTACTGTCATCAGGCCTAGTTTGCTACTGCCTAGGAACTATTTTTGGTCTTAACAAAAGATACCCAACCGCATCAAACAGTTACAAAAAGGGGACATAGACAAATAGAATGCAAATATCTGCCCCTGGGATTGTCTTTGTGTTCCCAGTGTCACTTATCTGCCCTACCAACAGCATACTTTTAATTCATTCGCCTGTCTAAAAATGAGATTGTATATTGTGTTGGCTATGTGATAATGACAATCCCCTTTTGTGTTTGCTTTGTACACACATTTGAATGATTGCCTTTTACTGGCACAAATGGTCATAGAACACATGCTCCCCTGTCACATGCAGGGGTATTCACTAAAAACTAAATGTCATAGTCATATGTGTAAGTATTTATTTCAGAAATATATGCTAGTTTTTCTACTGCATGAAATGGAATGGAATCTGAATGGAAAGAATACCTTGTGACTCATCTGGCTTGTCACAACTAAACAATCCAACAAAGTTGTCAAATAGTTGCATATTGGTTTTGGATTAATCTACATGGTTAATGGTTACTTTTAAAAAAATTATTTCAAATAACAAATTAATCTGGAAAACTATGAGCTTTTTGCAAAAAAAAGGAAATATGTGTCTGATGAAATATTCATTGTGAATTATTCACCAGTCTCAAACTGTAGAAAGTGTTAAGATAAAAGATCCATAAACTCATCAAACATTCAACAAAATTCATCAAGCCTGCTGCATCTTTCTTTTTTTTTTTTTTTTTGGTCATGGCATTTCTGCCTATGAAAATATACTCATGAATTTGCAAGATTCTACATATTTTATGTTTATTTCCTGAACTAACAATTATTCAGCAGTTAAAGCAAATCTATATTTCCAATAGATCTGTGGTGTTCTGTTTTATTGCTTTACTTCAAAGACATATTAGTATTTCATATAGATTAATGCTGCTTAGAACACATAGCTTAATTTCTTTCCAGTGCATATGATTTCAACAACTCCAACTCTCCAACAAGAGGGGAAGACTATTCAGCCTTCCTGATATTAAATAAAAAGAATGCAAGTAGGAGGAAGTAGTATATAAATATTAATTTATCTTAATCATCCTTGTAATTTTATATGACTAATTTACTCACAGGTAGAAATTTTGTTATGCCTCCTGAGCCGTGATTAGAGGGTATGCATTGCCCTCCTACAGGATGTTGGGCTATTTGCTTCTGGTGAAACTTTCCCCAATGTACTAGGGAATGAAAAGATAGCTGGGAACTTTCCTATGGATCCTAATACTGTAAAGATAGACCTGCATAGATAATTCCTATTGCAAGAACCTTGACTGCATTGTGATGAGCATGAATACAAATTTTGGGGAATTTTTTAAAATATCTAAACAGTGGAATATACAATTGTTGACTTTTCAGACTTAAACCATCATTCAATTAGATTGTTTTCCACAACAGAACTTTCACCACAAAAGTCTGACTACATAATTTCCCTATCTCTTTATAGGAAGTGATTGCCTTTTATGATAGGCTAGAAAAGTGCTTATTGAGGGGATAAATAGCCTTCTTAGATGGGATTCTTGAGAGAAGAAGTCCAGCAGATCACTTTAAAGATTGCTTTTATAATAAGAAATCCTACACAGTTAAACTCTGATAGGAAATACAGCAAATGTTTAACAGAATAGCACCACCCTTTTTTGCAAAACACACAAAAATCATACTATTTTACTTCCAATTAGTGAGTAGGAAGCAAAATGTTATACTGAACATAAAAATATGTAATTTTAGAGCATTGAATTGTGAATACATAGAATTTTTCAGGCAAGCACCCCCTTGCCCCAGTTCTTCAGAAATGTGACTTCTGAAATCCACAAATTAGGAAGAGGCAGGAAAAAATCCTCTACTTTTTTTTTTTTTAATATATATATATAGATAGCGTGGAAGAAAATGTCTATCCAAACATTTGGGAAGATGCTTAAAGTTTGTACACAAACCCTAAAGCAACAGTTAGTAAGTCACTAGACGGAAGATACTAGAAGGCAGCTTGTAAGTATTGATCTGTTGAGGGCTTTGTTATTGGTCATTTGTGTCTGTTGAAGGTGTTCTAACAATTAGTCAATGACAACAGGATCCTGGAGCTGGGATCACTCTAGCATTGTTAGCATTTACTAGGATAGATGCAGGCCACATTCTAGATACATCCAGAAGCTCTAAGAGTGAAAAGGCATCCTTCCCAGCCAACACAGTTAAATGCAGGTTCCCAGTATAGTATATCCAGGCCCTTGAGCACAGAGTGTATCGGTCTCTTACTCATTCATTCAGATTTATTTATTTAATTAATGTCCTTTATAAAAATCAAATGTTTACAAAGTGCATAAGGAGACCTCAGGTGGATGAATCACCTTTATCTTTTCCCACCCTCACTAATCCTGCTATTTGACTCATGATAAGAGAAAAAAACTTCACTTATCAAAATCAGGCATTTGAAAATAGATATCTAATGGTGCAGAAATGTGTCTTACTAATTCTGGATCCAAGGCACATGTACATATAGGAATGATCATTTAAGACAAACTTAACTTTTCACTAAGACTGACTGTAACTTAAGAAAATGTTATTTTAAGATAAAAATAGGTTAAGCACCATCTGTATTCTCTGGTTCACTATGTGAAATGGGAAGCACATCAGAATACACCTCAAGGCATTAAAAGCAACATATCCTCCCATCAACTGCATGTCACCATACTACAAAAATCTTGCTGCTAAGACTACCTCAGAACTGAAGTGAACAGGAAAATCCCTTTTAAATAATTAGAGGTTTTAAAAATGAAGTTTAAAAATGAAGCCAACCTAAGGAGAGACAATCCATGTCCATGTTATAAGCTTCATGATGTAAAAAGTCTCCTGAGCACTACTTGCATGCACAAAATTGTTGAGTTTCCTGCCATTTTAAAGGTTACATTTTAAAAGTCAGGTTTATATAGGAGGTACGACTGAAAACCAACCTGAGCAACAGAAGGATAAGAAGAGATGAACAGCTCTTTTAAACAGTGTGTTTAGGAGAAAGAGGAATTTCTAGAGCTTCTGTGTTTTATTTGGAGGCAGTACTGTTCCTGGATATTACCAGAAAAAGGCCAATTTGAGGTTCAGTGACTCCGTGTGAATGGCTGTGAAGACCAGCCCAGGCTACAGCACAATGAAATGGGAGCAGTAGAATTTAACACAAGGCCAGCAGGTGAGAGCCTCCTTGGGAGGTTCTCACAGATGACCCCACATCTGAAAGCCTCCTGTATATGTTTTATGTGAGTCAATTGAAAAATTCATTGACTTAATAATCAGCACCTCCTTAAGTCCTTTCTTGAAATGGGTCAAGGGATACAGGAAATAATTAATGACAGACAGAGAATAAATAAAGAAGGTAGAGAAGAAATTAGTTAATGCAATTACATGCTTTGGTTATTTTATCAAAAAGCCAACCCAACAAGCATGCAAAGCCAAAACATCTCAAGAATATCTTGCATTTATTTATTTATGGCTTAGTTTTACTTGCTTCTTATAGAAATAGTGTTGCACTATTATTACTATTAGTTTATTATTATTTAATTTTCCCAGAAATGTAAAAGTATGCTTTAAAGGTAAGGTATTTTGGCAGTGTTTAGCCCTTTCTGTCATATTCTTCTACTTGCTTATAATAATTTAAATGTGTAATCTGCAAAATTATTTTAGCAATGTAAAGTTTTTCTTAGTTCTAATGAAAGACAGCAGACTAAAGTGTCACCAACTGCTATGGAAACTTCCCTGTCCAACCATCCAGAAGCCACTCTGGCAGTCGCTCCCATGCCACCTGAACTGGGACTGAGGTCCCTTCGCAGCTACACCCCCGTGCTCACCCAGCCTGTGTGAGAACAGGTTTCCTGACTGGCATGACCCCACATTTCCACAGCACACTCAGGCATCTTGATCCTTAGAATAATCTAATAATGGTGCAATAACTAAATAAGAAAAATAACAGCTTGAGAGGAGTGCCTTTGAATAGACCCTGAACAAAGGATCCCTTGGGCTTTTACACACTCACAGTCTAAGGATAGGCAAGGAAAGGAAAACCTGGGACTCACCTGCTTTGCTGTGCCTCAGTGTTCCCTCACTTGGCCAGGCCATAGGTCCCCGAGCCCTTTGTAATGGAAAGGGTCAGCAGTTCCCAGCCTATTGCCCAGGGCCTTCAGCTGCCAGAGCTCAACCTGCAGCTCCTACTGCAGCTGTACCCATAGCTAGCTACCTGCCCTGAACATATTCCTCAAAAACCACCGCCCTCCTCCACCCTACACACTTCATCCTAGGCATCATTAAGCTGGGATTAATTTCTATTTACTTATTTTTCTCCAAATCTCTTGGGCCCTATGCATCATTATCTTCAATGAGCATCTTCAGTAAACAGGACATTTAAGTGTATTTGTGTTGTTCTGGCTTGTTGCAGTTGTTTAACTGATTGGATCACATGCTGCTGTGATAATTTAAAAGAGGAAAGGTTTTCACAGCAAAATACACTGGAATGTTTTGCAGCAGACTAAGGAGAGAGTTGTATTAATTTTTTTAATTTTCTCAATGATGTCTCTGTTTTCAAACACCCTGGAGACTGTGAATCTCTCCCACACACACAAGTGTGCCTTCTGATCATTGTGACTTTGAAGGTTCAGGGTTAATAATTTCCATTGCATAAAGAATTCATTTTTCCTTATGATGAAGAATCTTCTGAGGTTAATTTGAAAATGCACTTGAGTTGGGGCCTGCCATGGAGTACTTCAGGTTACAGTACACATGATCTTGAATCTTAAATCTCTTGGTTTTTTGCTAGTCTAGGAAAAGACAATTGTATTACTGATACCTACAGACAAGATTGGTTCTTTCTGCCTTCTTGACAATTCTGCAACTTTGGATTGATCTTCAGGTTTGAATATGAATATATTGTTCATGATATGAAGTTTGCAACAACTACAGTAACTTGAAAATTCTGCCTTGATGGTAAAAAGAAATGAAGTGGTTGTTTTGAGTAAATCCATGCATGCTTAAGTAAAACAACAGATCAGAATATTGAAGACTGGTTGTTCTATGTCATATAAGGATTTAGTTATGTTTCAATTTGTGGGAATTGGATTAGAACTGATTTGGGCTGCCCATGATAAATCAGCATGCTAGGAGCAGAAGGAAGTGAGGTTGGTCACCTTTGCTCCACTGCTCCCCCCTCATCCCAACTACTAGACATAGATACTAGCTAGCTCTTTTTGCTGTATGATTTATAATAGTCAGTCCCACACAGTTCCAATCATTGGTAGGTGACATGAGACCACATTTCCAACTTGAGTTTTTTAATGAAAATCCTATCAGTTTTATTTTTGGAAAATTGGTCCACAATCCAGAAGTAGTGAAGTTTTAAGGTCAAATCTTGAAAAAAGGCTGAGGAACAATATGAACAGTGCACACTCTCTCCCACATGCACATGGGCATTTGCTCACCTGCCTGTTGCTTGCAGCCGCAGTAACACAGGCACTTAATCAGACGTCCATTTTTTCATAGGCTACTTGGAGCCCCTGCTATGAAATTTTAAATGCACAAACATGATTGGTTATACTCTTTGTATGTAGATATTCAATTAATATTAGTAATGAATCATTTGAGTTTTCTTTTTTGTTGATTCTCTAGAATGTTTGGGTGAGCTTCACATCTAAGCTCACCCAGATTCTTCTTCACATGAATCTGAACAATCCAAATAAATCCAGATGGTCCATTTTTACACTAATTTTGCTTAGCTAGAAGTAAATGCTCAAGAAGAGTGAATACTTGTGGAATTAGGCCTTGTATATAAAGTCTTCTTTCTCAGGGATTTCAACAGCATTAATTAATTCTCATCATCCTGCTGTGTGTAGCTAGAAATTTTACTATCTCCATTTTAGAGATGGATAAAATTAGTCATATAAAGGTTAAGTGATTGTGCAAGGTCATGTTGCAACTCTGTAGCAGGGCTGAGAACAGAATTAGAAGTCACAACCTGTGTTACCTTGGGCTAATGACAAATCCACATGCCACGTGTTATCCTTTCAAAAATGACACATACTCAGACAAGGACTGACTATAAATTAAGTATTTAAGAGATTCTTTATATAGCTCTTAATATTGTATGTATCATAAAGGGGCTCAGGTGCACTTGATGGAACATTGGATTCTCTGAGTTGAGAAATACCCTTGTCCAATTGGTGAAATGCATAAAACTTGCATGGGCAAAATGAACTGTATACCAAATGCTCAGTTGATCCTAGTGCTTGGTGAAAAAGTCTGCGTAGTGAAAAACAAGTCAACTAGAATAGAAGAGTGAAAGCAATTTCCATGGGAGCATCTGAAGTGAAATCCTTACTTCCATTCTTAGGAGACCATGAATGCCTTGTGTAGGCAGAAAAACAGAAGTTCTTGCAAGGTTCACAGTGAGCAGATTCTCCAAATCTCTGAAAGAATGCAAATAGTCAAGAAAGTCTTCCATTGCTGCAAGACATCATTTCCGACAGTTGCCATCAATGCTGAAGCTAACAAAACTCTCTGTGTCTGCCTCATCTATATAATTCAACGGTAATTGTATAGCTCTGGGATAGACATTACAATTCTAGCTTCTACTTGTCACTGAATAAAAAATCTGTCTGTGTTAAATGACATGGCCTTGACTGGACTTGGGGTGATGAGGTGGGGAAACCATTACATTCAAGGCATTTATTTATGAAGAGGAGAAATAATGTTTGTCAGTTTCAGATAAAGGTTATTGCTCCATCCTCAAGAGAACAGACAAGATACAGATCCTAATAACTTGGCAATTTAATGCAAAACAAAATGTGAGGGCAGCAAAAACAGAAAGGAAAGTTTTACTGCTTAAAAATAATTTGAGTTTTACTTAAATTTAATAAAAAATAATTATATAATTAAGTGGCTGAGTTACTAATAAGAAATGAAATGTCAAATAGTTCTATTGCAGGAGTTAGTAGTCAGAGGTCAGTGATGTGTTTTTTTAGTTTGCATTCTGATGGTACCCAAAAAAGTCATCAAGATAAGGACTGAGTTATCATTTTTCATTTTTTTTCTGATGTGTATTCTATTAGGCACAAGGAAAACATACAATAAGAGCAAAAAAGACCTGCCCAAAAGACCCTACAGTCAAAAACAGTTAGTGGGATAATACAAGGGTAAAGTAGTATCTCAGCAGTTTCATTTCCTTCACTTTTAAAAATTCATTTATTGTCATTTTTATTACAGTAACAGGGAATGAGGAAGTTTAAAATGGCTGACGGAGATGAAGAAACAGCAGAAAATTAATTAGAAAGGAAAGAGGACACCAGAGTGGAGGTGTGGCAGGAAGGCTGAAAGTCAAAAGCAGAAAAGGAGAGAAAGGATAGAACTTAGCTGGCAAGCAGAGACCCAGGTGAAGCCAGGTAAGTATTTTAGTGCAGCTATGGGAAAGGGGCTTCCCTATGAAATTTAAAAAGGGCAGGGATTCTCAGAAGACTCCAAGACTTCTTTCTTTTGTGCTACATTGTCCTAGTGATGAACACCACTAAATTTTTAACACCAATTAGCAATGGCAGAATCTTCAGATCAGTTCTGGTGCTGATGTTTTGGCTCTCCTAGTTACAAACTACTTTTGATCCTTACGGTAAAAACCTGCCCCCAAATTACCTGCTTCCATTATTTTTAATGACTGCAGAGATTCTCTGCTGGTGGGGTGATTTTATTTTATCAAGTGGATTTGGTCCAAAATGTTGGGAGGAAAATGAGGATGCTGGTGGGAAAGGAGGTGTGCAGTTAATATATTGATGTGAGGCCTGTAAGATCAGAGATAAAGCACCACCATTACTTTTTCATACCTTTGCATTACCAGCCATTACTGAATGACATGGTGCAGAAAGGCTGTTAGAGAAGGCTAATGCCTATACAGCCAGTGTAATGAAGAAATGGGAGATTTAGGCACAGGAAACCACAGCTCCAACAGAAGGAGCTGAAAAGATATAGATAAGATTAGTGACATATGTAAAGGCATAGATAATGTGTGACAGAGTCTGCCCAGCTGAATAGGCTGAAGCCAGCAGTAATAGGAAGTCCATGTTCTCCCTAATCCTCCCAGATAAGCTGTTCCATCCAGAATTATCAGCCAACAATCTTCAGGGTATCAGGCTGAAAATGAAGTTTCAGACTGCTTTGATTCCTCATCCATAAATGAGAAAGTGCCTGAAGGATCTTTATTTATTCTCGCTCCCTCCGAAACACTCTTCAAAAAGTGCCAATATACTAGCAACAGATGCATAAAGCCTCGCTTACTTTGATTGACAGAACATGATATAAAGCAACTCTCACTTGACATTTCAGTTTCATAAGGCTTCAAGCAAGTGTATGTGTGTGTGTAACTTTAAAACTTCACAAGGAACCGAAAGGGGATATACACAAACTTCAAGAAAATGTTTTCTGAGTAGAGTACAACATTTCTCTTGTTTCAAGATCTCATATGACAAGTAATTTCAGTGTATTGTTTCAGTCCTGTGTTTATTAAATGCCTGCAATATTTGCACCTCTTGGTTTTTGTAAACTTTCAAAATAATTGATATATATGTCCCTAGGAAATAAGTTTAATTTGAAAAGTTAAAGGAGTTTAGAAAAAACTTTCAAAATATGAATCAGCATGAAAAGGAATATGGATTAATATCTTTTTTCAAACAAATGAGAATTATCAAAAAGGTAAAGGAAGAATTTTTGCTGGGTTTTATGTTTCTGTTCCATACAGGGATGAAGGAAGAGTTGTGGAACCCACCTGTAGTGTGCCTGTTTTCCTGATGTAACTACTGTAGTCTGACTCCCCTGAGGAAGCAATCAGGGCAATGGTTATGAGAAATATTTGCACTGTGTCCTCATTAGGTTTTATGCTTTAATATGTTTTTCTATTTTTACACCTGGTTTGCCTGGAGCTTCCAGTGACAATATATTCTAAATACGTGAACACTCCGGAACACTGACAAAATCTTGGGGGTTAAAGAATTTGTACCTGGAGAGAAAGGAAACTACTTGAAAGAATCTAACCCTCAACCCTTTATGATAGGATGCATCTGTTCTTCCTAATGAGGAATGCTTTTCACCTCTGAAAGAAAGAAAAAAACAAAACCCCTCTGTGTGTAAGTTTTTTTTGGGGAAAAGAACAGAACCATGATCAAAGGAAACCGGCAGGTTTCTTACTTTTTATTTACAATGGGCAACCAAGATAATTAAATAAAATACAACTATCAGAAGAACATTAGAAAAGGGAAATTGTTCCTGAATATTATCAGGAAACTTCAAAGAAAGGGTGAAGAAATGTAGATGAAGCATTCCATCTTTTCTTTCCTCTGGTTCTATTACCCCTACAAAAAGCTGTAAATTACCTGCCTCCAAACCTTAAAAAGTGCTGTTTGCACCTGTTAATCAATTGCCAAAAAAAAACCCCGCTGCTAATTTTTGCAATGCAACTAATATTTCAGAATACTAATGATAAGATAAAATAATGAACAACTAGTCTTTTCAGAAATAATCATGATTTTCAGATATTGCAAACTTTTTAAGGCACTAGCTTTACCAATACTACTAGCACAATTTTTCTATTTCCTCTTGCTCTTGCTTGATGCTATTTAATGAAACAAAGATAACCGATTGAAATATCCTGTGCTATCTGTTTCCTATAGGGAAAAGAGTAAAACTGAAGGAGATTTCTTTTTAATGTTAATTGCAATACAGTTACATTTTGAGGAAGTATATGTGAGCTTTGAGAACACACAACAAATACATTCCTGACTGGTTCTCCATAGTGTTTTGCATTTTCCGTCTTAATTTGTTCTATTGGAATGACTGTAAAGAATTTCTCTGCTGGTTAACCTGTGCTGAAGAGTGGTAGCAGGTCATTACCAAATCACTTAAAGGAATACATTCTAAAGTCAATGCCCCTGCTACTGAATGCAGTGACAGGCCTAACAGAAATCTCCAATCCAAGGAATCCTGTGGGAAAATCTGGGAATAGGGGAATGAATCTTAGCTAAAGCAGAATTAGAAAGGAAAAGCAGTACAAGTTAGAAGAAAGGTAGGTTTGGAAATGAATACTTCATCTTCAAATGCAGACAAAACATGTCTTTCTTGTATTTTCTTCTTTCTTGTCCTTCACTACTGGGCCATTCATATCTTTTCTGAATTCCTAAAACAGACAACCTAGAAAACAGAATACCTATGCCCAGCTTTTCATCACAATGTATTGTAGAAAACAAGAAATGTAGTTTTGTTTCTGTACTCTTAACTATAAGGGAGTAGGAAAACTCTTAACTCTCTCTCCAGTTACTAGACTTCTGTTTGCTGAAAGATAGTAAGAAGAAAAATAAACTAATATTTACAATGTTGAGTGTCCAGTTGAACACTGCAGAACAGTGGTGGGGAGTAATGTCCATGTTCACACTTGGAGTCATGAGACACAAATGCAAGTTCCATCAAGGTCAGTAAGGATTATCCTTACTCAAATGACCTTGGAACTGAATCCTTTTGATGTATCTTTGGCCATCTTATCAATTCAATTAGCGGACTTCAACAGATATTGGCCTTTTTAATTTACAGGTGGCAGCCATTGTGAATGTGCTAAAGTCTGTAAGCATTGCTTAATAATTTTCCTCAGCTGCAGATTATTCTCTTGTACATTGCAGCTAGATATTTTTCTGTGGATATGGAAAGTACCTGATATATTTTTAAGTGAACAGAATTTATTAACCATGCTTTAGGATGAATTTCAACTGGCTGTGAGAAAAAGCACAGCTGGAAGGCTGCGTACCAGCGAGGCTGTGCTTTGCCCATACATAAAATGTGAGAGAGGCAAAACAAGATAAAAGAGATTAAGGGGGAAAAGATAGGTCCTGTTGATTTCAAACAACCAATTGAAGACTTTATTTTGAGGACAAACAGGACAGTGAAAGGATTAAGAAATCTGTCAGATTTCTCAAAGCCTTATGGCAAGGCTGTTTCCTCCACCTATGTGGGTAGGTTAGACAATAAGGTAAAAGCTTGTAAACCTCCACTTTTTTGTACTGCCCAGTTTAGTTAAGGTAACTGAGGTCCCCAATGTCTTCTGCACAATGCAAAACACCTTCTGGAAGTGCTGACATGCTGGCATAACCTGTATTCCAAAACCAAACCAAAACAAAAAATGCAGAAAAAGACAAAAACCCAAACGAACAAACATACAAACAAAGAGGAGCTTTAAAGAGTTAAATAATTTGAAATGCCACAAAAAGTGCTCCCACAGTTTTAAAATGTTAATCAGTTATGAAAGTGTAAGTCATCCCCTGCTGATAAAGAAAATGAACACAGGAAGAGAGGAAAAATTGGAGTTTCTGAATTAAGAATCTGTGTGGCTTTTCATCAACACTTGGTGGGCAATCCAAAGTCTCAAGCCTGTTACCTAGCAGACTGGTGTACAACTCTGCATTTTGCATTACATATGCATTCAGAACCATGGTGCCTACCTGTGTTTCTGTGGTAGCCATTTTTGCTGTGCAGGTGCTGCGGATGACAGAGGAGAGCACTGAGACATTTAGAGGTCTTTCTGAAAGCCCCTGAACTCACTGATTGCTTTCATTGCCAATTACCATGATTCTTAGACAGTCCTAAGGGAACTATCACCTGCCCTACATCCTTTGCTCTGGCTGATTTAGCTCAAGTGGAGTAAGAGACAAAGAAACCGGGAAGTTGTTATTGCTCTGTGGGTATTTGCAGAGATGGATCCTGGATTTCCATCCTGCCACCAATGCCTCTGTGCAGAATGAAGGGGAGATCTCTAAATTACATTAACTTTACCTTGCAGTACATGTGCAAAGAGATTTTGTCATTATTTTGTTTTGGGAGTCCTTTTTCTTTTGGTCTTCAGCCTGACTTTGTCTTGATATTTTTAGTTTTTAGAGCTTAATTTAATAAGGTGAGGGCAGAGGTGGTTAATTCTGAAGAACCAAGATTACGAAAACCCCATTCAGGGGGAAAGTCTTCACTGTAAGAAGCACACAGCATAGTATTTTTCCCTAGATTATCTGTTATAACAAAGCTGGGAGAGAGATAAAAAAACAGTAAATATAAAGCATAGTTTTCTTCTTTTGCTGCAATCAAAAAAGATGCCTTAAACTTGCACAAAGACAAAAATACACAAAACAGACTTTTCTAATTTAAACTGGCATTTGCTTGTTTATTTTAAATATGTTGCATTTTATAAATTCAAAACTTGTGAGCTCAAAGTGGGATGCCTCTCATGGCCCCAAGCAAACATCTCTGATTTTAACATCCTATTATGCATGGATGAAAAGCTAAGCTAATAACTAATTTTCACCCTCACAACACAGCCATCTCTGACAAGATTAAAAGCGATTGTTTCTAAGGGATGTTTACTAACATTAGCTCAAAGTGGACAAGTGGGCAAGTCAGGAGGCAAAGTGCAATCTTGCATTAGAACATTAGAACCAGGCAATTTTGGTACTGCACATAAGAAAATACATGACATTCAAAAGAGGGGAAAAGACAATGGGCAGAGACCTCATCATATTAATTAACTAAAAGCAACATAGAAAGAGTCTAAGGAAATGCCTAAACATATTATAAATGAGCATTTATTTTCAGGCTGTCTGTGAATATTACACAATCTTTCTTCATCTTTATGCCCAAACTGGATGTGTTGCGTATCACCAACACTCCCAGCATATATGAGAGTTTGTGTAACAACTGTATAAGAGAGAATAACTTCTTCGACATTCATATGAGCTCACATACGGAAATTTACCTCCTTAAAATGAAATAATGTAAATAATTTTCATCTTGCTAAATAGAACCACTTAAGGAACTCTCAAAAGAAACTGAAATGTTACATCTGGTCATCAATTCCTTTGTTCAACTTCTTAACAACTGCTGTGTGTGCACTACCTTTTAGCTTAGAGAAAATACATATCTGTTTGTGGTCACTAAAGACACTACGGTACTTTCTATGGAGATGCTTGTGAATGTCAATATCAAAGTTAAACTATAGCTTGGGTATCAAGGTCTACCTAAACTTTCCCATGAGGTTTGTCTGAGGCTGTTCTCTGTTTCCTTTTCTCTGCAGGATGGCCATGCAGTGCAGCTCTGAATGGCCTAATAATTACCTCATTTTATCTTGTGCTGTATGCAACTACATCTCAGTGGAGAAATTAAAGATTACTCATCCATGTTTTCCTAGTTTTGTTTTTGTGGTTTTGTTTTATTTGGTTTGGATGTTGGTTTTTTTTTGTTGGTTTGTTGTGAGAAGCCAATGAGTTTTTTTATGCCTCATCAACGGTTGTCAGAGGCATACGGGGGACGGGTTGCACGTGTGCCACGTCCCGGAGACAGCCGGGAGAAGAAGGAGGAAAGCCTTGTCTCTGGGGGTGCCTTTGCCTGGCACCATTTCATGTCCCACGGGGGACAGGCAGTCAGCAAGGGAACCCCGAAGGCTCTGTACCCCAGGGACGCTCTCCTGCCAGACGGCAGAAGGTCTCTGCCCGCGGGCTGCGCTGGCTCACCGGCCTGGGCCGTGCTCTCCTGTCCGCAGGCGGATCTGGGAAGGAGCGGGGCGCATGGAAAGGAACTGCACCCCAAGCTCGGGGGGCTGTTCTGTCCCTGGCCTTTGAGCCAAGGGCTCTCTTGGGAGAGCTTTTCGAACTCGCTTTTGGAGTCCTGCCTCGCTGGCCCTCGCGTCTGTGCCGCCGCCCTGAGTCCCTGGCCAGGCCCGGCCCGCTTCGTGCCAGCGCCCTGTCCCTGCGTCCGGCCCTGCCGCCTCCGAGCCTGACCAGGCCGCTCCTGGCCGCGACCCTGCCCGATTCCCTCCCCTCGTGTCCCGCCGCCCTGCCCGGGCTCCTGCCCGATCCCGGCCCCCGTGTCCCGCCCGCAGGGGCCGTGCCCCGGCCGGCAGCTGCACAGCGCCGCCTCATCGGGGACATGGCCCGCACCTCCGGGGCTAACGCCCTGTGTCCCTCTGCTCCTCTCGCCCTCTCTCTCTACAGCCCCGCTTCTTTCCCATTTTTCTTCTTCTTGCTCTATCTTCTCTAGCCCTCTTAAGTAGGGTAACTCCTTTTTATTTTGTCTTTTTGTTACCCATAAACTGTTCTCAGACACAACGTTTTCCTCGTTTGGCTTAATTTGGTTCCTGACCATGCATTATTAAAATAACTCATTGCTGTTCTCCACACTGGAACACAGCATTTGGATTTTGGGGATTTTTTTCTGAAGTTCTGTGCACCTTTAGAAGGCCGCTGAGATTTCAGGACTCTAAAAATTCTCTTACTCATTATCATTACCAGCAACACAAAGATGCTATTTAAATAGAAAACAGGGCTAAAAATCCTGAATAAGAGAAAAGATGTCAAGAAATCCCCCTTATAATTACTGATGACTGCAGGTGAAATTTAACTGTAAGATTGACACATAAATTGATATGGCCATTACCAGACACTGTGCAACTTGTGATGTATCTCTTAGTGGCAGAATAGATAACAAGATCAATTGCTCATTTCAGCTGAAGAGACAAGAATGGCCTAGACACAAAAGAAGAAAAAAAAAAGGAAAAAAAAGGGAAAAAAAAAAGGTAGAGGTAGTGGATGTTGCCTGACCAGTACTGAGTTTACGCCACTGTACAAGAAGCAACTGCAATTTTTATCAATGCAGTTAAGACAGATTTAAACTAACTCTGATGTCAGTGGCAGGGTAGTTGTAGAGATGCAAACTTAATTAGTTAAAGGCATGAACCATGCTCATTTTTCCATGGTTTGCACCTTTCACTGAACTCCAGAGAGCCACTGTAACACTACTTATTATTCAAGTAAGTTTATCCATAGCAGAACTGAGCATTTCTTTCCATATTGCTGTCACACCTGGAGTGTGACTTTTTTTGCCTCTGTTTGAGTGGTACAACCATCTGGAAAACGAATATACCTGCCTTGTTGAGGATTATCCACTTGTTACAGCAACTTCCTGGAGCATGGCCCACAACACCTGACCTTCTGACCTTCAGTTCTGAGTGATCCCACAGTCTCAGGTAGTCAGCAATGACAGAACAGTTTTAGATGGCTCTAATTTATACCAAACTCAATCTGGCCTCTGCCAGTCCCAAAATCACAGGACTGTAAAAATAGATTCAGGCCATGCTTTTCCCATCTTTCCTTGTAGCTCAGGCAGACAAAGAGCTTATCCAGCAGCTGTACAGCTACTGATCAACTCAGAAAAGTCTCTTCTAAAACAATTTAGAAATTGGACCAAAAAATAAAAATAGTTGATATTTAAGATATTGTATCTGAGAACTGAAATCTGAAAGCCTAGAACAGCAACCTTAGAATGCACCCTTTTCCCTTTGTTTATTTTTCTTTTTACTCAAGAAAGAATAATTTCTCAGGGAACAAAACACACTTATTTATAACATTGTATGTAATCAGTTCAATCTACCCTCTACCAATAGAAACAACAAAATTTCTACTCAGAACACTGAACAGGAATACATTAAAAACATGACATGGGCCCTTCAGAGGTTTTCAATTATTAGTTTTCTTGCATTGCACAAAAGTACAAGCTGTCATTGTATAGTGGCTTTTTAAAATTCATAGTATGAAATAGATGAGTTTTCTCCATACACAGATGTTAAGCCCTACCATTGCAAGATGTAAACTCTCCCTCTTTTTAATCTCCTTGCTTCTTTAATGATTCCTGAATACTACAGTTTACGTAGATGGAAAATATAACAATGAAAAGCATCAGAGCCAATGGAGCAGGATATGGATCTTTGAGATGCTCTATTTCTTTTCCAGGCTATGTCATTAGCTCCCCATGTTGCCACCAATGGGTCATTCTGTTTGGCTACTTTGGGCTCCCTGTTATGCAAAGAGCAACAAGACCAGTCATCCATGTTTTGAAAAATGCTGAGGAAATAAAATTGGATTTACTTATTAAAAAATTAGACTGATTCTGAAATTCAAGACTGAAATCTATAAAATACTTCTACTGAAATAAAATTCATTATAATAAATGTTATTCCTAGGAAGAATTTAAATGCAGATAGTTATATATAACTTATTTAGATTGGTACTTTGTATTAAGTATATTAAAAAATTCTACTTCATATCTTTATTTAAAGTTGACACTAAAGCCAAATGAACTTGTCACCTAAATTTGTTTCTGTTGTTGGAGGCTACCAAGTCTCTGAAAGTCGCTAGTGTGGTGATAGATTCTAAAAAGTGCTGATAATATAAAATGTTTGTGAACTTCACCCAGTACATAATTATTTATTAAGTTCTTTAGACTAGGGAGAACAGTATAAAAATTATAAAACCTGTAGTCTTGAGTCATAGACCAGAGTCATCTTGTGCGCAGAGCTCAGAGGTCCCTGCTATGTCTTTCAGTTTCAGGTAAAGACATCCTTAACCACAGTGACTGGGAAAAGTCTACGTCTTCATACTTCCATAGGAATTAGTACCTTCAGCATAAGAATGTGAAAAAAAACTAGCTTAAGATGTGGTGCTTGGCACATAAACCTTTCCAAGATTGCAGGAATATCACGGTGTGTGAATTTGTCTTGCACTTTTGTAGTCAGCCACTCCTGGGAATATGGTATAGGACATATACTTTATTTAAAATTCATACAATGTATTTTTGGCTTGCAATGAGTACTTTCTTCAATTAATGCAGCAAGCAGTTTATTCTCAAAGAAGTTAAAATAATTGTATGACAATGGTGGACTCTTAAAAGAATTAATTCATACTAACGCTGCCATAACAGCAAATAGCAAAAATTTGAACATTTCAATATATTTTCTAAAATATTAGCAAATGTGCTTTAGAAAAACTCTGTAGAGATTGGTGTAAAAACAGAAGTACTATGCTGATATGCTTTCAGCCATATGTTATGTTGTTTTATTTTTCAGCACATGTCATCAACAGTTTTCTTTTGGTATGATCAAAGAACCATACACATTCACTCAAATAAGGTATAAAGAAATCTGTGCTTCTTTTTTTCTTTAGTTTTCAATTCTTCATTTTGTCTGTTCTCTAAACAAGAAACCAGGAGTGTTCTCATGGCTAAGATGTGTATCAATTAAAAGTGAAGTATGTGCTTTAGGAACACTAAAAACTTCAGCATCTTTCAGATATGTATATTAATGGTAGGAATCTGATTGCACTCCAGGGAGATACTTTCAGTTGTCACAAAAGGAAAAATACATATACAAGTAACTGGATTAAATAGAAGCAACTATTTTGGGTTAGCGAACTGAGCTTGTAATGGCATTCCTGTATACACTCTTAGCTTTCATTACTGGCTAGAGGAAAACATTACTATATGGACTTGTATTTTTCTGGCTGGGCTCCACAAGTGCATCAAGATGAAAGGAACTTTCATTTCTGAAAGGACTTATAGTAATGGTGCAAAATCTCCTCATACTCACTAGTGCCAAAATTAGAGATTGATGCAATAACATAAAGTCACCAGACATATTCTACCAACATTTTCCTGATGCCATGAAATTTCATAAGACAATTTGTACTAAGATGGAAAATCTTTCAAGGATGCTGGTTATATTCATTATAGCCAGTTTGCACTGGAACACCTATACCTTCAGCTCAGGGAGAAGGAACAGCCTCGGGGGGGGTAACTACTTTCCATACTTTACATGTTAGATACTGAAAAATCATTACTTTGGCCAAAAAGTTATCTACCAGTGTTAAAAGAATGAGGATCTCTCAGAGCCTTTGTTTAAATGCACCATCCAGATTCTTCTCAGATGCCCTGTGATCATCTTCCTTCAGAGAACGAAGGTTGTATGGAAACTTCTTTCTGCAACTAAAAAATCAAAGGTTGCACAATAGAAAATTTGTAGACACTTTGGTAGATCCACAATGCTGAATGTGTGCCCTAATCTCCAGCATGTGGAGAAGGTTAAGGGAAAGGAGCATGAGCCTTGAGTCTTGCTTTCATACCAACCCCTCTTCTAACTGTACTCAGCACAGTTCAGCACTCTTGCAAAGCAGTACCAGAGCTGAATTTGTACTATGTCTATGTACTATTGGTACTCTGCCCTTATATTTCTAGTTGTGGTTGGCAATGTGACTGCTTCTGTGCCTACAGAGGAGATGTGTTTGGCCATGTTGATATTCACAACAGCCAATATGACAAAACTATCTAAAAAAAAATAGTGTCAAATGCCTAAACTGTCCAAAATATTGCTTCTCTTAGTAACGTGCCACTATTTGACTTCAGAAAGTCTCAGGTTTGTGTGGAATAAGCATGTCAGCTTCTCTAGATCTGCCACTACAGAGGTACTGCTTAGTCTATTTAGGACAACTATAAGCAGACAGAGTGTGTGTGTGTATGCCATGGCCACAGCAAGCTGGGAGCAGAGGCTCCTCCTGTTACAGCTGTGCAAGTGCTCAGCTGATTGATCATGGATTTAGAGAGTAACATGAGAGCAAGATACAAGGTGTGCGTGTCTAAAAACATAATGCACAAATGCATCATCACAGGGCATGAAACCTTTTTGCAGGATCTGAGGCCAACACTATTTTGTAGATTTGGTGCTAGCACAGACTTTTTTAAAATGAACTTGAGAGTTTTATGACAAGACTTGAAGCTGACAATATAATAAAAATACCAAGTCGTGCAAAGTTGGTGTTAAAATTATAAGTACCAACAGTGTCATGCTGAAATCCTCCCTTCACCAATGTCAGCAAGAGTTTTACTGAGGACCTGAGAGGGCAAAGGACTTCAGGTTATGTTTTTACAGGTGATATAAAACTATGTGAGTCTTGACCTGCTTATTTCACCTTGCCTACTAGAGACCTGGAAACTTTTCAGTGATAGCATTTTTAAACTAGAAGAACTGTTTAAATGCAAGTTTCTTAAATACTGAAGACCAAGCATACCTACATGTCTTTACATATATATGTCCAGCCACAGAAACTGCAATTCTCTTTAAAAATAAAAAAAAGAGAAAAGAAAATCACATTTAAAAAAATATAGAGGAAGTGTTCAGCACAGATAGACAAGAAATGGGATCTAATATATAGCTTCTGAAAAGAACAGAGAAGTTAACCGAAGGATCTTGGCAATATTCCAGTTCTAATTATTTAATTTTAGCTCTCTGAATTTCTTCTGTAATTTCATATAGATATAGAATTTTTCAATCCCTGTCCTAAGATGATGTGTAGATATGCTCTTCATTAATGAACAATGCCATTTTCCACTCAGGCAAAGCTTAAGTCATATATAAAAACTTACGGATTTTATCAAATTAGCTATTAAGAAAATGCCTCAATTCCAGCTTAGTCATATGTAACTTCTCAGATAGTTTCACTGGTAAAAAGGATCATGGTTCTCTAAAGCTCTACTTCTTCTCTTCAGATTAAATATCTGAGATTTTGATATTATGATACACAGAAATGGTATCTTTTGAATCAAATGAAAGGTATGTTTTTCAGATGACTACAAAAGGAATTGTGTTACTGTAGGTGAAAATTTCATATCACTAACATTGAACAACATGTGTATCTATCAAAAAAAAAAGAGAACAGTTTTTCCTGAATTTTACTCTGTCACTGGGTACATTTTTTTTTTCTGTTCAGCCTTTACTGAGTACATTATGGATTTCTCTAGGGAGCACAAGATGTGTTTTTTTAAGTAAACATGCAATGCTTTGATAAATAAAAACATTCAAATGAGATTGCTATTGTGGGGAAAATCTATTCAGTTAAAACTCTTGTTCTATTGTTTAGGATAATAATAAAACTCTTTATCCCAAAAGACTGAAACAAATTGTGGCCATACTGCAGAGTTCTAAAAAACTAAACTGCCATATTGAATGTGTTCCCATAGGCTAATCAGAAAAAAAAGAGAAATTGTCTACAGCATACTGAGTGATCAATATTTTAATGCGGTAATAAAAAGAATCCTCAACTCTTCAGTAAAAATATTCCTGTATCACAGACATTCACCCTTTACTCATTCAATAGGAAACAAAGCAACCTCTAGTACAAACAAACCATCTTTTGAATATTGACCTGTGATGGTAAATTTCAGACCACTGCTTGAAATGGTCTTAGCCAACTTCAGAGAATTGTTTTTACTCAAAAACCTATACTTCTTACCTTATACTGTTTTAAATTACACCTTGAAATCTTATGGCTGTCCAGAGATTTGTCTTTATGGAGATAAACACCCAAATATCTACTTTAAAGTGAAAGCCTTATTTTTCAGCTTTAAAACCCAGGTTGTAAGCCCAGTACTACAAGGCAATATTCACTATTCAGCAGTGCCTGTTATCTCCAATGGGCTCCTTGCAATTAATTTGAGACTGCTTTGTAAGTGGAAGATGCAGCATACATTTTTACATGCATTTCCTGTGTACTGTAGTAGAAGTGATAAAGCTGATGTTAAATGTAGTGTTGAGCAGGAGAGAGAACTTCAAAAATGTAACATGTAGTAGCCTCATTGCAGTTGCCTGAGGCATGGTAGTTTATAGCACTATAGATTTTACCCTTGAGAAAAATAAAAGGAATAAATATGAGCTACAAGAATATGAGTCATACACAATAGAATTTGAAAAGTTTAAATAACTAAATAGGAATTAGTCAGCTTCTAGATAAGTGATAGTACCTCAAAATCCTGAGAGATCTCTTCCCCAAAATGACTTTCACAGAAATCTAAATCCACCACTTTCAGCTGGATTGTGAGTTCCTAAATCAGGAGATCTGACCTCAGCAAGTTTGTACAGGATACCTAAATCATAAACCTAACAATCTCCTAAAAGTCCAGCAAAGCATTTAGGCATGACCTTAATCATAATTGAGTAGTATTGTAGTGATTAGCTGCCCTGAATTAATGGCACAACTCATGGGCTCAAAGTTAAGTGAATACTTACAGCATTTTACAGACTCAATTTCAACTATCAGATCAGTTTCCCACTGCTGCTTTTCACTACTGCTGTGGTTATTGTGAGACTAGAACAGGTGTAGGTGTCTAAGAAATCCCTGCTAAAGCCAAGAGGCACACAAATTGCATGCCTTTGTAGGGTTCCTGAATTTACGTATGCTAACATTGGAGCCTCTTTCTGAAATATAATAAATAAGTTACAGATTCCACAGCCCTGTAATGCCAATTACAGCAAGTATTTTCATGGTTCTTTAACCAAACTGAAAAGAAATTGTTCAAAGCCAGACAGTGAGTGGTGAAGCTAGTATCAAGCTTTTGCTATCCATTTATTTGATCCTCACTTTGCTCTGCTATTCAAAGCAAAAAGATTCAAAGATTTAAATATTCTTGTTTGACAAATCAGATTTTGGGCTGAGGTTATTGCATTCAAGATAATCTACTCTAGGTGGAGTAGTTCTAAAATTCTTTTCTATATTTCTTGGGCCTTTAATTTCCAGGACGGGAAGTAGGTGATGAACTTTTTCACTTGGAAACACAGTATCAATTTGTAGAATTCCCAAAGTGAAAGAATGTGCTACAGCGTGCAAGTACAAACCTCTCCCTCGAGAATCCAGAGGAAAAGCACATCGTGTTGGAGGGGGGGTATGGACGGTCTTTGTTCAAGTGTGCTTCTACATACTATCTGTTACCAGAACTGCCCCTCCATCATCAGCTCTTTCTACTTAAAATGCTGATACCAGTGCATTGTCATGAGAATCTGCATTCTTCTCATGACACAAGTTGTGAGCTCTAACACTTTACTATCTGAAATAGCATTCTAAACATTAGAATCCAAGGCACTTCTGTATGAATCAATTAGCACTCTTGACCTCCTAACCATGCTGCAGTCTGTAATTTGACAGTTATCTCTAGTAGACCCTATAAACTAGTACAATAGATGTGTGTATGCTGCCCTCTAATTTAGAGTAATAATCTTTCTACAATTGTGTTCACTGTTGTTCATCTAACTTTAGGGGAAAAAAAGAAATTTATCAATGCAATTGAATGAACCTAATGTTTACCTCTCCCTTACCGTCTCATATTAACAAATTACAGAGCATTTTTCATTATATCTGTTTGGCAAAGCCAGTCATAAAAGGCTGGTCTAGAAAATAAGTGCAGAACATTTAAACAAAAAATATTAATGGAATTTGGTAGGTATACAATTTTATGAACTGTTTTCTGCTGTGTTACTGTATTAGGAATCTCAAAGCTTGCTCCAGTTAAGGTTAATTTATTGTTTATATTAGCCCATATGCCTTAACAACATAAAGAGCATTTCCCACAGATCAGTTGATAAGATGCAACATAGAGAAAGGGCCAAATAATGATTATTACAGTCTACTTAGTGAAGCTATGACTACAATAATCTACTGCTGAAGTCAGTGAAAAGACACCAGCACAACACAGTCCCAGAAAATGCAAGCTGATCTAGCACAAAAGATTCTTTGTTTAAGAGCAGCAAAAATTTCCAGCAACTATCTGAAGATGCATGGCATAAGAGAATGCAATTAAATAACAAAACAAATCCATTCTAAAGGACAATCATTATAAACCAGGACAGAGACACTTTGTTTTAAGTGCACACAATGAATTTTAAAGATATTTCTTTAGAAGGGGAGTGGGATGATGACCAAGGAGTTAGGGAAGGGCTAAGTCTTACTGTCTAAGGCCTACACTATGTACTCTCTGTGTTATCTTTGCAGATGGAGATCTGCATAGTCAACATCAAGAAGGGATGAACTGACTGAAGGGAAAGTCGGGTGGAGATAGGAGGATGGTCCTTTTTGGCTTTGAAGAATGACAGACTGGCAAAGTCTTACGACTGGAATTTTGAAGGACACCATAACAAAGAAAAATTAACTTTTGCCTGACTAAGGGTTATTTAAATAGTAAAGTGCACACTCTGCATATGTTAACAAGCTCAATTAATTGCATGCTATGACATGTATGACTGTTTTACATAACTCACTACCTGTATCTGCTACATGTAACACAGGAGGAGGGGAATAAGATTGGACTGTATATAAGAAGGGTAGAAATTTCACTTAGGAGGAAAACCCAAAAAGCCTTGAGACAGAGGACTGGCTGTCCCTCTTCTTCTGACCAGTGTAAATTTCTAATTATTATTACCCAGGTTAATACAATGTTACTGTTATTGTTAGAGTTCTATGCCAGCTAATGCATTTGTAAACAGCAATTCCTAATCTGTATTTCTGTTGCTTCAATAAACTGCAATATTTGTGAATTTTTGCTACCAAGGCTCTTGTATAATGTGACCAGACCTATAGTGCCAGATTGGTTCATCACACTATTCACGAATCTGTGATTGCACAAGTTCTTATTGAACATGACTTGACCTATAGCACTGAATTGGTAAACTACATTATTCGTGAATCTGTGGTCATGGAACATCCTATTGGACGTGACCAGACTTAATAGTGCCAAATTAGTTCTAATGAGAAATTAAGCTCAGTTTGCACCCAACTCTTCTGAACTCTGAGGACCAGCTGGGAAGCAAGAGTGTTTATTTTCTGCCAGATTTCTTAATTTTAATGCAAAAGAGGCCAATAAAGTATTATGGAGGAGTGACACATTTGATGGATGACTGGGTTCTGAAAAATCTATTATCAATTACTTTTTAGTGTTTGGCTCTAGTCCAGTAATTTTTATTTGAACAGGCTACATGTTAGCATGGTTTTGATTGCAAGAAGTGACTGACTGTTCTTAAACGGGATACTATTAATTTGCTATCTTCAACTTTATCCCTCCTTTTTCTGATAGTGATTCTATTATGTCAGGTGCTGTTTTAAAATTAAGGGGGGGGGGGAGGGGGAAGCCATTTAAAAAAAGTTTGTTTGTAACAGTAAATTACTCTCTGTTTAGTTTTCAGCCTGCTCAGATCAAGTTCGATCCAATACATCTTGCAAGTTATTCTGAAAATAAGCAATTTAACTGCCCCTCAAATTTAGCCCAAATCAGTTTGACTCTGTGGGTTGTATCCTTTCTTTCTTTCATACCAGTGTTCATCCAAAGCAATGCTATATAACCTGATGGAGTCACTTGAGTAGGGAGTAAATCTCCATTCATTGTTTCCTTAAGTAAACTTCACAGAAGTTCATGAGATCACCCTATTGAAAGGATTTGTTATCAGGAACAAAATGTCATTGTTTACTTTTCAGACAGGTGTGGGTTAAAGGGCTGGCTGGTACCTGGAGTACCTGGAGTGACAATCACTGCATGTATATCCAGTTATACAAATAGAAAGAGTCCTTCAAATAACAAACATTTCCTCATTACTTTCTTTAGTTATGGTTTGTGAATATCCATTTAGTCAGTACCCAGTGAAGAGAACTGCATTGTTTGTGTTCAGTTTTCATGGAGACCAGACTCTGACCCCAACTATAAAGCATACCTAGAAGACAGAACAGAGTCTCCCACTTAGAGGATCCACTCTTCAGACAAGGCTGTAACATAGGAAGCGTGAATTTTCAACTCTCCAAGCCTGTGTGAATAGGAATAACAGAAAGGTAACCACATATGTGGCTTTGACATAATCTCATGTCTTGACAATATTTCTCTGCATCACTGCAAAATATGCATATAAGGCACAAAAGCCATTGCTGACCATTTTCTGAAGAAATGACTCCATGGATATGTCCATGTCCAGGTTTATTATTATTATTATTATATTATTTATTTATTATTATTAACCAATGTGTGTCAGAGTGCCAAACAGTGACATTTGTTAATGGTATTGCAAGGGCTGAGAGAACTTTCTTTTCATTCAAGGCCACAGACTACATCTTGAGTAGCAAGAAGGAATGCTAAGTTCATTCACCTCATCTTCTAATATGGTTAGTAAACTCCTAACATCGCAGTAAGCAACAAAACCTGGTTAGAGAGATTGAAAGCAGAGGTAGCTTGATAGGCCATGTGCTCTACTACAGTTATCACTCCTGATAAGGAAATCCTTGTTCTTTTACTGGGGGTCAATGCAAGAGAGGCTCTGTAGTGTGAGTGGTTGACTTCCTTGTTATAACTCTGGATTTTAGCACTTAGACCAGCCCATATATTTTCTTATAAAACCATCTGATTAGTTTTCTGTAGGTTAAGAAAATGTTGTATCTGATGTTGCAAATCAAGTGGTGGATTTAAAGTTACTGAGACTAAGGTGTTTCCTATGAATAAATGCAGTATGAAACACTGTAATCTTATCAGGGATATAACTTGTGATGTAGATGCAATCTGACTATAAGGTATAACTGTAAGAAAATGCTTTGTTCAGGTCTGGTTTTGTCAGTTCAAGACTTATTGCATTTATTTAATGTTTATTGCAACTAAGAGTATTACCACAAAATGTGGAATAAGCAGCCTTATAGCTATATGCATTTAGCAAATGTTGCAGGTGGGCCTAAGGACTTCAGTCGCTTGACTAGGTAGTACTCATATATTGAACATTATAAAAAGGCTTAAACACAACTTAATGACATCACAGGGCTTTTTGAGGCTTCTCTGAGAGAGTTAAAGTTTTCCTCCTAAAGAATTTGTTGTGGTTTAGCCATGGATAAAAATATTCATTACTGCTAGTTCACAATTTTAATGCAGAAAGAAGCACTGACTAGGAAAAATTAATTGCAAATATCTGCCTGAACCATTTTGCACCAAGTAAGTTTGCAAATACAGGTTCTAGTACAGGATAACTAAACTATTATTCTTCCTGCAGAAAAGAATGTCAGTGTACTTTAACACAGGTTTTCCTACCACATACCAAGTGCAGTTCTCGTAAGCAGAACTGTGTCATTGCAAGAATTCTGCATATAGTGAATCAAGCAGAAGTAAAGATCATAATCCAAACCACCAATGCCTATAAAAGAACTAAATAAAGTGCAACTTTGGCAATGTAAAAGAAAAAAGACTTCAATGAGAAATAGTTTGGAACATGGAAAACTCTTGTTTTGCAAGGCAGCTACATATAAATTGGCATATAAAAAATTGCATTGTGCATAGTACCATAAATTCCCTTAATGTGCTTACCAGCAACCACATATCCCGAAGGTCATTAATGACTAATTGTGAGTAGGGAATGTTTAAAAAACTTGCTGAGACAGGGTCACTCGATAGCACTTGTAAAACACCAGATCATAAACTGTGTGTCATGCTGTTACATTCTTCCACCAGTAGAAGAACGTAACTGACTTAAGAACATAATTAAAATTTTCAAGCAGAGAAAACTTAGTTTCAATTCAACTAACAAGGTCACTGATTTTCTCTTTCTGAAAGCTAAGAAGAGCACTTGTTACACAGTGAATTTAAATATGTATAGAGATACAAAATTTATTCTGGGGCATTCTGAACTGATTATCAGTTTAACACTTTGTTTTTATGAGTGTCTGTGCCTCTGCGTGTGTGTGTGTGTGTGTGTGTGTGAGTGTGAGTATACAGCTGAGAAAGTATGGTGACCTTGTAACTTGGTCCCAAAATAAAACGTAATAAGTTGCGGTGCTAGGCACAACGGTCTTGGTCTTCAGCTACAATCATTCCAGACAGGGAATATGCGGGGTTACATATAAAACAGCCTCAGGACCCATTCTTAAAGGTCCTTTAGTGCTGTTAACATCTGTACTAAGATTATGATACGACTGTAGGGAAAAAAAAAAAAAGAATCACAGGAGTCTGAAAGTGGGTTAGAAAATCTTAGGTGGAAAAAGTGTTTTTTCACTTATTCAATTAAATACATATTGTTCTGTTCACTTCAGACTAAAATTTGAATGTAAACAAAAGCAGGCTATTTCTGAACTATTAGGACTAAAATAACCAGTTGCCTTTCTTGACAAAAGAATGGAAGTGATATTTTGCAACCTCTGGCTCTGCTGAGATATTTTATAAGGGTTTTTCTACACCAGTAAAAACTCAGCACACTTACTGTGCATACAAAACTGCCTAAATATTTCTTGCAGTCGATTCACTTATGAGAAATCATTAGCAATATGTGCAAAACATTTAAAATCTAGCTTCTCCACTTCTGAGGTAACAGTACAGGTTATATAACCTAGCACAAAAGATTTTTCATAGAAGGAAAAAACAAGGAACTTTAAATACAAAACAGCCCATATTTAAAGATCCATCAAAGCTATGTCAGAAGTGACAAAAGATAGGGAAACAGAATGACAATGACATTCTGATCTTAATTCACATAATTTAAAAGTGGCAAGTTATAGCACACTTCCTCTTAAACTTCTGAGTCTCATGGATCCTGACAGAATGCTGTGAAACAGTACAAAAATAGACATTGATTAGTTACATAAAGAGTTAAGTATATGGATATAGATGTCTTGCTAAAGCTTTGCAAACCAAGCTCTGCCTTACTTTTGGCTGCACAAGTTCACTTAAGACCAATGGGCAAGCAAGACCAAACACTGGTAAAGCTTTAATGAACATTGCTGGTAAACTGACTGGCGCAAGAAGACCAGAGATGGCTTTGACCAAAAAGCTGCACTCTTTTGACTTTAGGTTTGGGGCTCTGTACCTAATGCCAGACTCATGCAGGGCAACAGGGAACAATTAATCTGCTGTTATTTTCAGAACTCAGTTTCTTCAGATATACAATTTATTTTATAACTGGAGTTATACCTTGTCCACTTTGTGGATTTGATAGTGATATCCACTGTAAACACCCATCAGCTGTCTAAAGGTGCTTGCAACTCTGCAGAGTGAATTGTCCTGTTCCTGCACAGCTTTCACACTCTCAGTGACAGCCACTTAAGCATTTCTAGATTTGGCAGCCATACTTCTGAAAGTCAAGATTTGGTCCAGGCATATGGGGATTGTCCTCTCTTTCAGAGGAATTGGAAGTGCTCCTATGTCTAGTGAGCAGTGCTCATGATTAATTTTTTAAAATCACTTTTAGTGCTGGAAGATTTAGACATGTGAGAAGCAGCATTTTCATCATTAGGCAAGTGTTCTATAATGAAATCTTTAAACAATATTTAGAGGTCTAAATCCCTATGGAAATCTGATTATGACCTTGGTAAATATAAAAATTACAGCAGAAACTACACATGTAAGTAGGCTGGAGGCTGAGTACTGCAATATGTAATGTGTAGATATTTTGGGTGGTACAAAAACAGAAGGTGACAGGAATGGACATATTTTGGCCTATTTTGCACTTGCAATTTTAGGGAAAATCTTTTTTCAAAAGGATTAAGAATCTGTGTGGCAAACTGCCCCAGAGGCTAGTGATCATAGCACTCACAACAGAGGAGCAGATTTTGGTAACAAGTTCTAGAAAAAGGTGGAATTCCTACTGTGTACTCTTGCAGCTGAGTCCTAGGCAGCAGCGGAAGATGGATGCCACCTTCATCATCACCAGCACCACTGCTGTTCCCCTGGATCAGTCCTTGAAGGCCACTCTGCAAGGCAAAATCTCAATGGTAAAACTCTGGTGGCATGTCCTGTCAAGGCCTCAAGGTGCTCAGTAGCTGCAGGCCTTAACCAGAGATCTGTAGGCAGTAGAGAATTTACAACCAAACCTGTAAGCATACATAATTTAGCTAGCATCATTAGGGTATTAATTGCTGAGTGTATGTTTTGAGATTATAGATTTGGTATACAGGCATCAAAAATGACATGACTAAACCACATCTATTTTGCATGGAGGTTTAAACTGCAACTCATCAGGAATACAAACTGCTCGAAGGCAAATATAAGCATGACAGACACAGAGAAGAAAAAAGCCCCAACAATATATGAGTCTATCCTTCATGCATGTGTCACTGCACAGCATTGTCTAGAGCAGGGCTCTGCAGAAAAATTGTTCTGGGGTCTTTTTAGGACACAGCACTACTACGTGCAAAATCGTTCCTTTTTTTCGGGAGAATGTGTATGGAATCAGGTGTTCACGTTCCAGCTCTTCACTGACAGCCCTGGAGAAAGCATGCGACGCTCAGGCCTGGGAAAACACTTTCTGATGCTTGCTTCCCAGCCTGCAAAACGCGGCAGCCGCGGCTGCTGCAGCGAGACGAAGCCGTAGTTCCTGTCCTTTCCTCGCCGCAGGTCGCTTCCAGGTGTGCTCACTGTACGTTCCAAAACGTGCAGTAGGCAGAGGCCGCAGCCGCCCTGCGAAGCCGAGACAGAACGCCCCGTCGGACACAAACGTGGCATTACAATGGAGCATTCAACGACCGGGTCTTGGAGCGCTCCTCTTGCTAATGGAGAACACCCTGGCCCTGTCACCGCTTCCTCCAGTACAGGCGGCGCTCCTTCAACAAAGCCGGGAAAAAAAAAAAAAAAAAAAAAAAGAAAAGAAAAAAAAAGGCAGCAACAAAACTTAAATCACGTCGCATTCAGCGACTGTAGCAAGGCACAGCTCCGCACGCCCAGCAGCACGGCAGCACGGGGAGCTGACGGAGCCATCGGACGGCCGGGGCTGCCCCGGCAGAGCCGCTGAGGCCCCTCTCGGGCGCTGGGAAAGGCCCGGCAGGTCCCGGTCCGGCCCGAGGGCAGGCGGGAGCGCCTCGCGTTGGCGGCAGGCAGCGGAGGGGCAATTTCCCCTCCCGTCCACGAGGGCAGCGGCGATGCAGTACCCCCATTTTTAAGGCGACGTTGCCCCTCATTAGCGCCCGTCCCCGGCGGTGCCCGCGGGCGGGGCGCGGGGCGGAGCCCCCTGCCGCCCCCCGCTCCCGCCGCGCCACCGCCCCGCGCGGAGGAGGAGGAGGAGGAGGCGGCGGCGGGAGCGGCGGCGGCGACAGCCGACACCGGCCCCACGTTACTTTGATTGACGGCTGAACAAATGTTTCCCCTGTTCGAACGCCGGCGCCGCGGAACGCCGGCGATCTGCGGGCCCCGCCTCGGGCGGCGGGCGAGCGGAGGCGGAGAGGCGGCGGAGAGCCTCCTGATTGGCTGCAGGCCCGCGGCGCGTCGGAACCCCACGTGGGGGAGAGTCCGGGGCCGCCCCTCTGCCTGGGCCCGCGCGCCCATTTGTCAGCGGCGAAGTGATGGGCATTAGTGCCGAGCGGCGATTAACGGCAGCCCGCAGCCCATTGGCCGCCGCCGCCGCCCTTCATGGGCGGGCCGCGGGGGGAGCGGCTGATAGCGTCGCGGTGCTTGCTGGGAGAAGTAGTTCCCGGAGAGGCTGCATGCGGGCAGTCTTAGCGTCGGGAGGACTGCGACTCCCAGGGTGCCCCTCGGCGGCGACCTTCCGGCTGCTGTGAATATGTATCAGAATGTTAATGACGAGCCGCTGCTAAATTTGGTCAAAGGAGTCACTTCGGCAGAGCGTGCTGTGGGAGCGGCGCGGAGCGGCGATCGGGCTGGACCGGGCTGGGCAGGACACGGCTGGGCTGGGCCGGACCACGCTGCGCTGACGAGCCGAGTACGGGGCTCCGCTCTGCGCGTCCCCGCCGCCACCACCGCCACTTCCCGGAGTTTCGAAAGGCGCGGAGGGAAAAAGAGAGGAAAAAAAAAAAAAAGACATAAATAAAGCTGCCCAGACCGTACCGTATTTTTAAATCTTTCTCGCTCTTTAAATATTTTTTCAATTAAAAAAAAAAACAAACAAAAGGCGGTCGAGCAGCACTAGCGGGGGAGATGCGGTGCGGGCGGTAGCAGCGAAGACCGGACCGCCGCACAAAAGGGCACCGCACCGCACGCACCCCCGCCGCGGCAGCGGAGCAGCCGCCCGACCGCCGCAGCCACCGTCCCCGCCGGGGCTCCGCGCCCCGCTTCGCCCGGCGCCGGGAGAGCCGCCGGCAGCAGCAGTAAAAGTTTTCAGGAAGGGAGGAAAACTGCCGGTGGGGGGAATCTCCGGTGGAGCGCGCGCCGGCGCCGGCGGAGGGGCTTTCCCCGCCCTCCTCCACCTCGCCCTCCGCCGCACGGGGCTCGCAGCCCGCCGGAGCCCGTGGAGCGGCGGCGGAGCTCGGGAGAACCGGCCGGCGTCGCCCGCTGACCGCCCCCGGGGGATGTGGCAGCGGCCCCCGAGCGTCGCGGACGCCGCCGCCGTCGCGCCTCGCTGCTGCCGGCGGTGCCCCGCCAGCCCCGGGGCGGCGGGGCCGGGGCGTCCCTGCCCGCCGTCTCCGCCGCCGCGCCTGCAGCCCTGATCCCCGCCGCTCCGGCCGCCAGCGCCCCCCGAAGCGGCGTGGATGATCCGCGACCTGAGCAAGATGTACCCGCAGACCCGGCACCCGGTGAGTGGCGGCGGCGGCCCCGCGGGCAGCGCTCAGGCGCGGGCACCGCGGAGTTGTAGCCATTTTCTTATTGTTGTCCGCCGCGCCGCCGTCGCCTCCCGGGGTCGGGGTTGGCTTGTTTGAGTTGCCCTCGCCCGGTGCGCGGCGGTCCCGGCGCCAGCCCCGCGTCCCGCGGCTGCCGGCGGTGCGGAGGGTCCGAGCGGGCGACACCTCTTCCAGCGGCGGTCCCGCACCGCCGGCGGACACGTCGGGGCAGCATCTCGGGCTGTTTGGGGCATCGCGCCTCCGCCCGCGGACGAGCGGGGACCGGGGGGGCTGCGCCGCGGCGGAGCCCCGGTGCGAGGGCCGCGGTGGGGGACGGCGGCGGGCAGGAGGTGGTGACCGGATGAGAGGGGGCGATTAAAAGACCTGATGTTCCTTGCTTGCAGGCTCCTCACCAGCCAGCTCAGCCCTTTAAATTCACCATTTCAGAATCCTGCGATCGGATTAAGGAGGAGTTTCAGTTTTTGCAGGCTCAGTACCACAGGTAAGACTGCCTACTTTGCCCGAGCCCCTCGCAGTCTTTCCTCTCGCCGTTTTCCGCGCCGCACCCGGAGGGACGGCGGGGCGGGGGCCCGGGACCCCTGGCGGAACCGGGAGCGGGGCGGACCCACCCCAGCCCGGCGCTCCTGGCCGGCTCCTCCACATCCCGCTCCGCTCCCGACCCTGGGGACGAGGGGCTCCGGTGGGCCCCGAGCTGAGCGGATTTTCTTGTTTTCCCCGCTCTCCGTTTTTGTTCATGTTCTTTTATTTTATTTTATTTTATTTTGTTTCTTTTGGTCTTTTTGTTTACTTTTGGGTGCGGAGTGGGGGAGGGCGGGTGTTGATAGAAAAATATGTGTCTGGTTGGGCTCGTCCGCTGCTTTTCTTCGAAATGCCGCTCAGGACAGGCATCTTGTCTTGGCTCGGCCCCCTCGCGCCTTTCATTGACATGTCAAGTGCTGATAACCTGGAAGTGAGGCGGCGAGCTGTTTCATTATCCTTAGGTGGAACAGCGTTGTGTCCTCAAAGTGACAAGTGACTTCTGGCAGGATTGTTTAGCGGGCTTCAGAAAACCAAATAAACACTCGAAGCGTTAGTATTTACCACGGTATTCATTAAATTACACGCAGTATTGTGCTTGCAGTTCTGTCATCAGTAATAGCAGAGAGCAAAAATTCAAATCCGCAAGTTTTTCTTCTTGAAGCGGTAATGTGCATGTGATTCTTCTGTGGGTCGAGTAAAAGAAAGAGGTGTTTCTAAAACACCTAAGTAAAAACTCTGAAACCCAAATTACATTTTTGTTAGTAGCTTCTCAAGCTTAACTGTTAAAAGATATGACCCCCTGCTTGCTTCTACTGTGAACCAGTGTCAGTGTTTAGTTTTTTTGTCAGAAAAATAATTTTCTGTGGATACCACATGTGTGTCTGCAGTTCTTTTAGGAGATGAGGATGCTGCATGGTATCCTTTGAAAATGGAAAAGTGCAAACCTCCATCCTAAACTCCCAAGCAAGAACTGGAATACGCATTTATGTTTGGGTAGTGGAGAAAAGGGGAGCAGCCGGTGCTCAAGAGAATGTCACGTTAGTGTTATGAAGTACCCATGCTTTTTCCTTTTTGTGTCTTGAACAGTTTAAAGCTAGAGTGTGAAAAACTGGCCAGTGAGAAGACAGAGATGCAGCGACATTATGTCATGGTAAGCAAGCTGCATAACAAATTCAAAATGTCTATTAGCCTGGTATACTGAGACTGACATACATTCGGATTGCTGGAGGCAAATAGGAAGATTTGTAGTAGCGCTGCTGTTGTTGAGGTTGCATCAGTGCTTCCATTATAAATCAGTAGTTTCTGGGGTCTTTTAACTACTTTGCAGTGGTCAGTATCTGTGTGAAACTGGCTTTTTAATCCTTTAAGCAATTGAGCATGTTTCTTCCAAGTGCTAGTAAATCATTTGTCAGCCCTTTCAAGCTGCGTGCAAGTTCCATAGTGCGCCTGGGGATGATGTTTTCACTCTTGCTGACTTTTCCCAGTGGTCATGGTTCTGTAAAATGGTTCTGGAAAGTATTTTTTTCTGTGATGGAGTAAGACAAAATTGTACGTAAGCGCGTGTAAATCCAAGGTCTGCTTTCTAGAAGAACTGTTGCTCTTCGGCAGCTGAATCATTGTTTCATTAACTTGAGAATGTCAGTGATCTCAGCTGTGAAAGGGATTTCCTCAGTTGTTGTGGTCTGCCTGGTTAAATTATGTGCACAGAAAGACATTTCTAAACAGGTAATTGTATGATGGATCATGACAACTCTAGAGGAACTGTTGATATCTCTCCTCTTGTACATCTCTGAGGGATTAGCCATTTTCCATATGCACAAGACAAGTAATACTCTTGTATACACAGAAAGAGTAAATAACCTTGAAAAAATCTTAAGGAAGAGCACAAGCAAATTGTAAGGCTCACAGTTGTCATTTGAATGCCTGATATGCCTAAGTCTTGGAGATTGTTTGGTATTAGCATTGCACACTGAAAAGAGTTCCCTGCAGTACTGGGGCACAGCAGGACGTACTTAGATTGGTGTGTCTGCTCTGGCCCTGAATTTCCGTGCTCTCTCCTTTTTTTTTTTTTTTTAATACCTGCCATTTAATTACAGGAATTTTTTGTGTTCTTTTTTTTAGATTTAAAATATCGAATTGGTCTGTTAGACATTGCTGATATATATGTTTATATGCTTGAAGCACTTTGGGTGTTTTTTGGCATGTTTTATGTATGCTAGTGAATAGAATCTTCATAATTTTCTGCTTTTAATCCTTGACTCTGCTTGCGATTTTTTTCATTATTTTGCTGTCTGTTTTTGCCTTATTTTACAGCTTTTCTTTGTAAATGTGACATGAAACAATGTAGATAAAGCAAAAAACAAAGTTTATTCGGAAACACACTCTTTGCAATTCCAGGAACTCTTCTAGGCAAATTAATGTGTGTAGGTTTGTATGTCTTTGTACAGATGATGTTTCAGTCAAAGTGAATTCCAAAATAGTTTACACAATTGCAAAGTCTAATAGAGTAATTTTCTTTTTTCTTAGTATTACGAGATGTCCTATGGGCTGAACATAGAGATGCATAAACAGGTAGGTAAAGAATTACTTTTGTTGTAAGAATGCTCTGTATAATTTCTCCTATCAATTTTAAAACACACATATTCTGTGTGACTTGCTTTAATTGCACGCAGGAGTGCATCAGAAATTTTTTTTCTTCACCTGACCCTGAATCTTCTGTCTTATGTTTGGTATGCAGACTCTTTGTAGGTTTTGGTCTTGTCTGCCAGTTGTGCATTATTTGCTTGACTTTCCATATGCAATTTTTGCACATGCAGGTGTTCCTATACTTCACAGGGAGAGTGTCTGTGAGTATGGAAGGGTTTGTGGGCTGTATCTTCTTTACTGTCTGGTCTCAAACCCTCAGGGTTTATTTTTTGGGATATGTATATTAGGAAGGGGAGCATGTGTGGAAAAAAAAGTATTTTTTGGTTAACCTAGGGTGATTTAAGCTGGAGCTACAAATGCTGTTGATGTTACAGCCATGTTGATATTTCCCTTTGGCTGCTTACTTCGACTTCTGTCCAGAACTAGTGTGCTAGCATCTCAAACACAAAGGAGTAAATGATCTTTCTGTGATGGTGTAAGTATAGAATCATAAAATGCTTTGGGCTGGAGGGGACTTTAAATATCATCTGGTTCCACCCAACCCTGCCATGGGCAGGGCACCTTCCACTAGATCAGGCTACTAAGCCCTGTCCAGCCTGGCCTTGAGCGTGTCCAGGGATGGGGCATTGTCAGCCTCCCCGTTGCGGTGCCTCCCCATCTTCACAGTAAAGAATTTATCATAATATCTAAGCTAAACCTGCCATGTCTTCAGTTAAGGGCCATTTCCCTTTGTCCTATCACTACGTGCTCTTGTCAAAGGCCCTTTGGAGCTCTCTTGTAGGCCCCCTCTAGATACTGCAGAACTGCAGTCGGTTCTGTGCCTTGAACTCTAGCACTCAGGCCAAGATTAGCAAGAGATTACTCAGCTAGAGAATGCTAATGTAAATTAGAGTTTCTTATTTGATAATGTGTGTTTTTTAACCTTCTCTAGAGGAGAATGAATTGAACATCTGACCTCTTTTCCAGTGAGGGAACTTTTTATGTCGTGGAGTTTAATACTGACAACTCATTTTAGCAAATGGTTGAGCAATTCGCCAGCGTTGCTGGGGAGCATAAACTGCAGAAATAAAGAAATGATTGGATGGGAAAAGAAAGATCACCTGAAAATTGGTTTGTATGTGCTTCTGTTCAAAGTTAGGGATTTGGAATTTCTCTGGGTTTGGAAATAGGATTTCTTTATCTTGATCTTTATCAACAGACTTTGAACTCAAAAGCTTTTTCATGTTTTTTATTATATTTTGTATTCCATTAGCACATCAATGCCACAGAACTGATTTGGGCCATTTTTGCTAGATGGCATACATACGAACACACTGGAATTTCCCTCCTCAAAGCATTTGGAGCTACATTTTGCATTCTACAGTTCCAAACTTATGGAACCCTGTACATACACGTTATTTTACAGACATACGTAGGTCTTTTGAATTCTGTGGGTCCTTCTCACAGGTAGCGTTAAGACTCAACAAATGGCTGACAGGAAAAGGCAGTGATTGCAGAGATCAGATTGTATGCACGTGCTGACTCTCTGGACCTGATCCT